>NW_027062817.1:0-97081 GCF_032884065.1 Artemia franciscana | reverse complement strand
ATCAGAAAACCCTACTGTAGAAGTTTCAAGCTCCTATCTATAACAATGAGGAATTTTGTATTTTTTGCCAGAAGGCAGATTACGGATGCGTGTTTATTTGTTTGTTTTTTTTTGTTTTTTTAGTTTTTTTTTGTTTTTTTCCCAGGGGTGATCGTATCGACCCAGTTGTCCTAGAATGTTGCAAGAGGGCTCATTCTAACGGAAATGAAAAGTTCTAGTGCCCTTTTAAAAGTAACCAAAAAAATTGGAGGGCACCTAGGCCCCCTCCAACGCTAATTATTTTCCCAAAGTCAACGGATCAAAATTCTGAGATAGCCATTTTATTCAATGTAGTCGAAAAACCTTATAGCTATGTCTTTGGAGACCACTTACTCCACCCCAGACCCGTGGGAGGGGCTATAAGTTACAAACTTTGACCAGTGGTTAAATATAGTAATGGTTATTGGGAAGTGTACAGGCGTTTTCAGGAAGATTTTTTGGTTGGGGGAGGGGTTGAGAAGAGGAGGATATACTGGGGGAACTTTCCATCGAGGAATTTGTCATGGGGGAAGAAAATTTCCATGAAGGGAGTGCAGGATTTACTAGCATTGTTTAAAAAAAAACAAAGAAAAAATAAATTTTGAAAAAATGAAAATTTTTTTTTCAGCTGGAAGTAAGGAGCAGCATTAAAACTTAAACGAACAAAAATTATTACCCAAATGAGGGGCTCACCTCTTCTTAATACCTCGCTCTTTACGCTAAAGTATTTTTAGTAATGTCAACTAATTATTCTACGGTTTTTGAGATTCAGGGGTCATTCTTAACGAGTTGGGACAAAATTTAAGATTTAGTGTAAAGAGAGAGGTACTGACGAGGGGGCAAACCCTCTCATATGTGTAATAAAAACATGAGAATAAAAAATTCTTTACGTAAGCTAATTTATAAGTTACTAATTTATGTTTACAATAGTTTCTTCTATATCCCAAATTCAAACAATACGCTACAATACACTTGGAACCCATAAACAAAAAGGTGTAAATTCTCGCTAGGTTGAACATGGAGAACCTGAAAACAAACATTTACCAAACCTGCTTGAAACAAGTCTAGAACGTGTGCCTGAAAACATGTGCTTCAAACGTGTTCCAGTGACCGAAAACGGAACTCAAGAGGGATGGCTAAAAACCAAAGAGCTTGTATCTCTCATAAGTGACAAAGCTTTGGTGGGTTGATATTTCTTAAAAGTATTATTGGTATGCCTATTTTTAGTTATAGCACGTGTGGTGGAAACCCTGAAGGATGTATGGAATTTAAAAATTCAGATGGATAATTAACCGCTTCATTTGGTTCCAAAATACAAATTAACTGCGTAAAACTTGCGAATATACAACATTCTTCGCTGTCCAATTGTCGCTGCATATAAATAGATTGTCAGGTTTACCGACCCTCGAACATGCAACGTACAATTGTCCATGGGAAAAACAATCAGTATTAAGATCTATACCACATTTTTCTAATGATTGAACTTGAGCTTTATTAATGGTGATTGCAAATGCTAATCGAATTGGGAATTGCAATCTTTTAAATTGAAAAGGCGGATCTGTTGGAATCATGGGAATGCGAGGAATAAGAACAGCCTCACCCTCAAAAGGCCCTGTCAAGATTGTGGCCTCTATTAGGTTTTCCATTGTTTTTTTTTACGGCAAGTCGAGTGCCATTGCAAAGCTTTGGTGGGTTTATATTTCTTAAAAGTATTATTGGTACGCCTATTTTTAGTTGTAGCACGTTTGGTGGAAACCCTGAAAGATCTATGGAATTTAAAAATTCAGATGGATAATTAACCGCTTCATTTGGTTCCAAAACTGTGTCGACTGACTTGTAAAGGACTGCCTGGTCTCGAATCTTGGTCAAAACAATATTGTTGATTTCGTGGACGTCTATATTTTTGGGTGCGAGAATCGCTCTTTCACTTAGCCATTTATTATTTTTATAATTTTTTAGAATATTCGGAAATACTTTTTCAATCAATTCATTTTTGGACGTCACTAAATTACAGAAATCAGCAGGTAGTTGTATACGTCCTGAAATTGAGTCTACTGGGAGCTTTCCGTTTCCAATTGCCAGCAATTGATCTGAAAATGTTTGACCAGAGTCATCGTTTTGCAATCGGACACGCATATTTGTAGTTAATTTTAATGTTTTTACGTGTGCCCATAAATTAGAATTTTTCAGGCAAGCATTCATTTCGTCTGCAGGAGTTGATCTAGGTACTATAGGTAATGTTTGCCTGAAATCTCCCGCAAGCAATATTAAGGTGCTACCAAAGGGTTTCGACTTCCCTCGCAAATCTTTCAAGCATTGATCCAGAGCCTCGAGCGATTTTTTGTGTGCCATTGTGCACTCATCCCAAATAATAAGTTTGCATTGCTGCAATACTTAACTCATCCCAGATGATTTGGAAATATTGCACGTGGGAGTTTCTGTAGAATGCAAGTTCAGAGGCAATTTCAAAGCGGAATGAGCAGTTCTTCCACCAGGCAGCAATGTTGCGGCTATTCCGGACGACGCAATTGCCAACGCTATATCATTTTTTGATCGAATTGATGCCAGAATCAGTTTTATCACAAACGTTTTACCAGTACCTCCTGGCGCATCCAAAAAGAAAATTTCTCCAACGTTGTTATCGACACAATGCATTATCGTATCGTAAATGTCTTTTTTTTCCGACGTTAACTTGGAAATGTTATTTTGTACATACGACAATAGATCACTCGTACTGTAACTTTGTTCACGATCCAATTCTACACATGTCGAAACAGCAGCGATACGGTTAGGTGAAGGCATTCCCAAATCCCGAAGAGGTTTGTTTGCCATGCTTACGCACAAATCTTCTATAATAACTAAAGTGTAGTTATAAATTTCTGATGTAAAATCAAAAGTCATATCTGACGTCTCTAACTGTTTTCGATGGAGAATATCTTCGGACATTTTTGACTTATATTTTTCCCATAACTCTGTAGGAGCTGATGGAAAGCAAGTTGTTAAAATGATGCCAAACAATGCACGAATTTGACTTGGGGTTGACGTTTCGCACGCGTCATTGATGCAGTTATCCCAGTGTTGGTCATTCTCCAATAAATTCAGAGCTTGGCGTGCACTACGGTAAGTGTCATGTATAGTACCATTTACAGTCCTCAAATACTCAAAGGATGTCGGACCGGGTACATTCACCAAAAGCAGGCGTAGAAAGAAGCATTCATGTTGATTGGGGTGAACGGTGTAGAGTCTTCCTATCGTGGTATCTTTGAAGATGGTAGGTTGGCCGTCGACTGACTTACCCTGTTTTCGACGTTCAAATACTTTATTTTTAGTATTCCACGTGTAATACGAAGGCACTTCAGTATACAGCAGTTTTTTTTGCAAAAGAATCATTTTTGCAAAGCGAAAAAAAGCTGTTAATGTTGTATCCGGTGGATTCAGGACTCTTTGTTGCACGTTTGTTTCCGTAAAATAAACACGTTGACCATTCTGTAAATGTACCGCTAAGTGAACAACAGCTGGACTACGTTCATGTATCGGAAATGAAAGAATTCGCCAAACAGCTTCATTACTGCTTATGTATCTTCCAGCCTGATATTCTACGATTTCATCGAAATCTTTGATTTCGGGCTGCAAGCCAAAAACTGCCATGTCACTGCCTTTGTTGACGTATTTACATATGTATTTGATTGCCTTTACGGAGTTACAGTATTCAACGTTTATGTGTGCATTAAATGTTTTTGATAATAATGGGGAATATGGAACAACCCACTGGTTATCTACTTCGATGGTGGTACCGTTACGCTTCTTTATTATTGCTGTTTTACCGCCATCTTCAGTAGATCTTCTTCTATATTGTGGGTAACCATCATTGCCAGTAATTGTTTTGGGTACTAAAAGTCGAGGATATTGCTTTGTGCACCTTTCTTTGGCCATGCATGGTGAATTTTCGTTCAGTGCACCGCAAGGTCCATGTATCATATTTTTTACAATAATATCATGTAACCCCTTATCGACATTTTTATCAGGTATTTCAGCGGAAATCACATCATCAATTTCGTTCGAAGTAAATTTTTTTATGTAGCCAGATTAGTATATGTGCGTGTGGCAAACCTCGTTTTTGCCATTCCACTGAGTACATCCAGCATCGCACTGACCCAAACACTTCATGTTTTACAATGTAGTTTATCAGTGATTTCAACTTTTGCCGGAAGAAACGTGCCGTAATGTCATGCCTATGAACCGCCGATTGTCCTTGAAGTAAAAGCTGCAGTATCTCGTCCCAAGATTGATTACATGTAAATGTAATAAATAAATCTGGACGACCATAGAGACGAACTTACGCAATAGCATCTTGAGCATATTCATGCATATGACGGGGACTGCCAGTATATGACGAAGGTAAAATTGTTAATCTTCCAACGTTTGTGGTATTACCGTCATTTATAACTGCATCTCGCAAATGAATGTATTGTTCAGAGCGGAGCTTGGTCTGATTCAGGCGGATATATAGCAAACGTTCTGATTCAATTTTAGCATACATATCCACGACGAATTGGTGAAACAATTCACGGCATTTTAAAATATAATTTTCTTCATCCTGCCGAATCATTAGTCTATAGGAATAATAATGCATTGCACTGCATTTCTTATTCATTTCTTTGTTAGTGGCTGGATTCATCAATTTAATATTAAAGTGATAGCCGTCGGCTCCATCCCAAAAAATGATAGGATATTGTAGGGCATCGTAGCATCGATGAGTATCAGCAATTCTTAACAACTGAGCGTTTCGCTTATGAAGAATAATATCTCAAGGTAAAAACTGATCACCGACCATAACGATTGCCACTTCGTCGATAGTTGGAGCATTGTATCTACGCACATGTTGGCCAGGAGGCGTCTTGTCACCGGAAATAACAATTTTATGCGTATCAGTAGGCATCAAATCGATGGCTGTTTTGAACAGACGCACTAAATTATTATTTTCGTGGAAAAGATGTTGCAATTGGGAAACGATTGTCCTTTCAACGTTGGGAGAAATTTCGCAACGTGCATTCAATTCAAAATTTCTATCACTGATGAAGTACAATTGTAAAAATTTATGATTCTCGCCTGAGAATGGTAGAAGGGACCCTGCTTTATGATAAATTTGCCCTTTTACTTTGAAAGTAGACATAAATTGATCTGGATTTTCGATTTGGGCTCCAAACGACGTCATTTGGAAACATGAGTTGTATTTTCTGATTTTTGACAAAAAACGCTTAGATTCTGACGTAGTTACAGTAAGGAAAGTCTTCAATGGCTCTGGTGGTGCAGCCAATAGAGGAAGTTTAACTTTTCCTGAGGCGCAACACATTCCCATTGTTTCACCATTGAATTTCAAGGCCTTGCAATAGGGACAAATTTTAGACATTGTCCCGATTTGAACACATCTACTCAAGCTATAATCATCGACTGGGTGGTACCTGAATGCCAGGCGATAACTTTCAGGTTGCTCTGATTCCTCGGCACGCTTTCTTTTCTTACTTTCTCTATCAGCAGCAAGCCTGCTTCCGCGTTGCTCTGGTAGTTCCTCGGCACGCTTTCTGTTCTTTCTTTCTCTATCAGCCTCAAGCCTGTTTCCTTGCTGTTCTTTTGATTCCTCGGCACGCCTTCTTTTTTCACTTTCTCTTTTAGCAGCAAGTCTGCTTTCGCGTTGCTCTGGTAGTTCCTCGGCACGCTTTCTTTTCTGACTTTCTCTATCAGCAGCAAGTTTTTTGGCATAGACTCTTTGAGCATCTTCATCGGCTTTTGCCATGGTAAGTTCATCAGTCATTGTAAACTTAAACATTAATAGATTTCTACGTGAACATATGTCTTAAATATCTTGAATGACGACACCGTCAAAGCAAAAATGACGACAACTAATTTCATGACGTCAGCCGACACAGAAACATGACGTCACCTGACAACTAATTTTATGACGTCAGCCGACACAGAAACATGACGTCACCAGATCCACAGACAGACAGACAACTTATTTTTATATATATAAATATATATATATATATACTAGCTGTTGGGGTAGTTGTGTCCCTGTGTGCCACCTGTGAATAGAGATAGATATAAATATATGTTTTTAACTACGTAAAACATGCGAATATACAACATTCTTCGCTGTCCCATTGTCTGTGCATATAAATAGATTGTCAGGTTTACTGACTCTTGAACATGCAACATATAATTGTCCATGGGAAAAACAATCCGTATTCAGATCTATACCTCATTATTTTAATGATGTGTCCCTGTGTCCCGGTCGTCATTTATATTCCCTGTGTCCCGGTCGTCATTTGTGTCCCGGTGTCCCAGTTTGTAATTTCTCTTTGAGTGTCCCGGTCGTCATTTATATTCCCTGTGTCCCGGTGTCCCGGTCGTCATTTGTGTCCCGGTGTCCCGGTCTGTAATTTCTATTCGAACAATCCCTGTGTCCCGGTCGTCATTTATATATCCCGCCTGTGCCCCCGGCGTCCCCGTTGTAGTTGTGTCCCTGTGTCCCGGTCGTCATTTGTATTCCCTGTGTCCCGGTCGTGATTTGTGTCCGGGTGTCCCAGTCTGTAATTTCTCTTTGAGGTCCCCGGTCGTCACTTATATTCCCTCTGTCTCGGTCGTCATTTGTGTCCCGGTCTGTAATTTCTCTTTGAGTGTTTTTTCTTTTTAGTTTTTTTTTAGTTTTTTACCTTTTTTCTTTTTTCAGTTTTCTTTTTCTTCTTTGTTTTTCAGCGTCACTATGAAGTAGATATCGACAAACCTTTGTTTTTTTAACTTAAATCTGGTAGGCATTGATGACCTTATCCAAGTTAAAATGCCAAACCCAATCATCATCGCTATCATTTTCAGTTTTGATATGTTTTGACTCTCGCTGTCCAGGTGGATTTTCATCTAACGGCGCGGTTTTGCTTTCTTTAGCCGCAAGCCTGTTTTCTTGCTGTTCTTGTGATTCCTCGGAATGCTTTCTTTTCTTACTTTCTCTATCAGCAGCGAGGTTTTTGGCATAAACTCTTTGAGCAGCTTCCTCGGCTGTTGCCATTGTAGGTTCTTCAGTCATTTATATATATATACTAGCTGTTGGGGTGGCGCTTCGCGCCACCCCAACACCTAGTTGGTGGGGGCGCTTCGCAACCCCCCAAGCCCCCCCGCGCGCGTAAGTCGTTACGCGCCATAATAGTTACGCGCCATTGTAGTTGTGTCCCTATGTCCCACCTGTGAATATAGATAGATATATATATATATATATATATATATATATATATATATATATATATATATATATATATATATATATATATATATATATATATATATATATATATATATATGGTTTTAACTACGTAAAACTTGCGAATATACAACATTCTTTGCTCTCCCATTGTCTTTGCATATAAATAGATTGTCAGGTTTACCGACTCTTGAACATGCAACATATAATGGTCCATGGGAAAACAATCTGTATTCAGATCTATACCTCATGATTCTAATGATTGCCCTTGAGCTTTGTTGATGGTGATTGCTAATCGACCATTCCCTGTCCCGGTGTCCCGGTCGTCATTTACATCCCCCTGTTTCCCCCGGTGTCCCCGTTGTAGTTGTGTCCCTGTGTCCCGGTCGTCATTTATATTCCCTGTGTCCCGGTCGTCATTTGTATCCCGGTGTCCCGGTCTGTATATACATTCGTTTTTTAGTTTTGTTTTTCTCCTTTATTTTTTTTCCTTTTTTTTTCTTTTTTAGCTTATTTAGATTTTTAGATTTTTTAGTTTTTTTATTAGTTTTTAGTTTTTTTTTCTTTTTAGTTTTTTTGTCCCGGTCGTCATTTATATCCCCCTGTTTCCCCCGGTGTCCCCGTTGTAGTTGTGTCCCTGTGTCCCGGTCGTCATTTATATTCCCTGTGTCCCGGTCGTCATTTGTATCCCGGTGTACCGGTCTGTATATACATTCGTTTTTTAGTTTTGTTTTTCTCCTTTATTTTTTTTCTTTTTTAGTATTTTAGTTTTTTTAGTTTTTTAGCTTTTTTATTTTTTTTATTAGTTTTTAGTTTTTTTTTGTAGTTTTTGCCTTTTTTTAGTTTTTTCAGTTTTGACGTCACCTGATCCAGTTTTTTCAGGTGACGTCACCTGATCCACGATCCACAGATCCACAGACAGCTTATTTTTATATATATAGATAGTTTTTTTTTTTACTTATGTCCTGGTCGTCATTTATACTCCCTGTGTCCCGGTGCTTTGTTGATTGCTAATCGAACATTCCTTTTGTCCTGGTCGCTTTCTCTTTGAGTGTCGTCATTTATTTTTTTCTTTTTTAGTTCTTTTAGTTTTTACCTTTTTTAGTTTTTTTTTAGTTTTTTAGATGAAAATTTTTTTTAGTTTTTTCCTTTTTTTCTTTTTAGTTTTTTATTGGTTTTTACCTTTATTTTAGCTTATTTTTCAGTTTTTTCCTTTTTTTATTTTTTTTTTATTTTTTATTTTTTTAGTTTTTTACCTTTTTTTAGTTTTTTTAGTTTTTTTAGTTTTTTAGCTTTTTTACTTTTTTTATTAGTTTTAGTTTTTTTTTGTAGTTTTTGCCTTTTTTTAGTTTTTTCAGTTTTTTTTTATTTTTTTATTGGTTTTTACCTTTATTTTAGCTTATTTTTCAGTTTTTTCCTTTTTTTTAGTTTTTTTTAGTTTTTAGTTTTTGTAGTTTTTTACCTTTTTTTAGTTTTTTTAGTTTTTTTAGTTTTTTAGCTTTTTTATTTTTTTTTATTAGTTTTTAGTTTTTTTTGTAGTTTTTGCCTTTTTTTAGTTTTTTTAGTTTTTTAGCTTTTTTATTAGTTTTTAGTTTTTTTTGTAATTTTTGCCTTTTTTTTAGTTTTTTTAGTTTTTTAGCTTTTTTATTTTTTTTATTAGTTTTTAGTTTTTTTTGTAGTTTTTGCCTTTTTTTAGTTTTTTCAGTTTTGACGTCACCTGATCCAGTTTTTTCAGGTGACGTCACCTGATCCATCCACAGACAGACAGACAACTTATTTTTATATATATAGATATATATATATATATATATATATATATATATATATATATATATATATATATATATATATATATATATATATATATATATATATATATATATATATATATATATATATATATTCACAGGAGGAACAAAGGGACACAACTACAATTGTGCGTAGCGACTATGGCACGTAACCTTACAAATTAACTTACGTAACGAGATTCAATATTTGTGTATTTTTATTACATATTGAAATAAGGCATGTTTTGATTTTGGCTCACCGCACATGAATAAATAAAACGAAATTTGCATTTTATTTTTTTTTTTTTGGCTAAACGGCTTTCTCATAGTTTTGATCGGACGATTTTGCTATAAGAAAAGGGACGGAGGAGGAGGCCTAGTTGCCCCCCAATTTATGACGGGGACTGCTAGCATATGACGAAGTTCTAATTTGTAAAATTTGGTTCTAATTTGTAAAATGTCGTTTTCCTTTTGCTGGACAAAATATTTTATGTAATTGCATGAAATTCCTTTTTGAAATCGCATTGGATTCGTTCATATAAAAAAAAAATTACTGAAAGTAAGGAGTGACACTAAAACTTAAAACGAAATGAAACTATTCTGTATATGAAGGGGGCTGTCGCCTCTTCAACGCCCCGCTCTTTTCGCTAACTTTTTTTATTGTTAAAAAAAAAGAGAATCAAACTTTAGTGTGATGAGTGGGGCGTTGAGGAGGGAACAGCCCCTTTTATATGTGTAATAATTAATGTTCGTTTTAAGTTTTAAGGTTGCTTCTTACTTTCAGTTAAAAAAAAATCTTGTTTTTGTCTGTCTATTTTTTCTCCTAATATAGCAATTGCTCCGTTTATGCCAGATAAATACAGATGAAATCTTGCGTTGAAAAGTACTTAACGTTATTTTGAATAAAGTTAACGTTAACTGATTAGAAATTATTTGTAAAATGAAAGATTGAAAGTGAATAATATAAAAGGTTGCTAATGAACATATTTCGAGATATCCCATTTCATCGCTACTCAACACTTTACATAGAAGCTAAGAATATCGGTTATTAGGAAACTAGAATTTCTTTTTTAATGGTCACCCTTCCCTTCTCAAGTTTCACAAGTGATGTTATGATTAAATCATTTGATTTTTGAATATACTTGTCATTTTTTTGATTGTATTTTGAATTTAAAGATTTTAGTGACTGCTGTTTTGTTTAGTTTTAGCTTTGAAATAACGTTTACAAATATGAAGAAGTATAAAACATAACAGCTTGGAATAAAAATAGGGAAAATTTAGGCCAAGAAAAAAACTTCCTTTCGGATATTTCTTTATCTACTTAAAAAGAGAGTAGCCTATTTGGGTTTTCAAAACGTTTTAAAGGTGATATGGATTTTTTTATTTACAGTTTTTGTCTTAGAAGTTCTTTCAGATAATTAACTTAATGTTTAATGAACTGATTATTTTTTCTTTCTTTCACTTAGACAAAGAATTAATCAGAAAATAATTTTCTACTCACACCAACTTTATCAACGTCATATTTAACAAGAACTAATTCTTGTATCGAAGGCTGTATCCATAGGGAGAGAAGGGGGGGGGGGGGGCTACTGAGTTTGAACCAACTTTTCCAACTTGTCTTAAAGTAACAAACATATACTTAAAAAAATTTTAGGCTTGTTTCGTAGAGGTTTTTTCAAAAAAAAGACCCCTTCAAAACAAAATCCTAGATTTGGCATTGCGTAAATCCTGCACATTTCCTTCAATTGTTTCTTTGAGATGCAATTTTTAAATATAGTGCTCTTCCTGATTTATTTTGGAATGTCTAGAACCTATCATAAATGCCATATGACATTTGATTACGGCAATTAAAAACCTCCAGATTTATTTAGTGATTAATTCTGTCAATGATAAGATTTTCTCTAATAAGATTAAACAAAAACAACAAGTTTTTTTAACTGCAAGTAAGGAGCGACATTAAAACTGAAAACTAACAGAAATTATTCTGTATATGAAAGGGGTTGTCCCCTCCTCAACACCTCGTCCTTTGCGATAGTGTTTGACTCTTTGTCACAACTCTACTTTTTAAAACAATAAAAAAAAACTTTAACGTAAAAAGCGAGGCGTTGAAGAGGGAACAACTTCATTTATATACGGAATAATTTCTATTCGTTTTAAATTTCAGTATCGTTCCTTACTTGTATAATGAATAAATAAAACAAAATTTGTATTTTATTTTTTTTGGCTAAACGGCTTTCTCATAGTTTTGATCGGGCGATTTTGCTATAAAAAAAGGGATGAAGGAGGAGGCCTAGTTGCCCCCCAATTTTTGCTACTTAAAAATGCTACTACATTTTTTTTTTACAAACGTTTTAGTTTGTAATAAACATATCTACCTTACGAATTAACTTACGTAACGAAATTCAATATTTGTATATTTTTATTACATACAAACTGTTGGGGTGGCGCTTCACGCCCCTCCCAAGCCCCCCCCCCCACGTGCGTAAGTCGTTACGTGCCATATCAGTTACGCGCCATTGTAGTTGTGTCCCTTTGTCCCACCTGTGAATAGAGATAGATATAAATATATGTTTTTAACTACGTAAAACATGCGAATATTCAACATTCTTCGCTCTCCCATTGTCTATGCATATAAATAGATTGTCAGGTTTACTGACTCTTGAACATGCAACATATAATTGTCCATGGGAAAAACAATCCGTATTCAGATCTATACCTCATTATTCTAATGATAAGTCCCTGTGTCCCGGTCGTCATTTATATTCCCTGTGTCCCGGTCGTCATTTTTGTCCCGGTGTCCCAGTTTGTGATTTCTCTTTGAGTGTCCCGGTCGTCATTTATATTCCCTGTGTCCCGGTCGTCATTTGTTTTCCCGGTGTCCCGGTCTGTAATTTCTATTCGAACAATCCCTGTGTCCCGGTCGTCATTTATATATCCCGCCTGTGCCCCCGGCGTCCCCGTTGTAGTTCTGTCCCTGTGTCCCGGTCGTCATTTATATTCCCTGTGTCTCGGTCGTTATTTGTGTCCGGGTGTCCCAGTCTGTAATTTCTCTTTGAGGTTCCCGGTCGTCATTTATATTCCCTCTGTCTCGGTCCTCATTTGTGTCCCGGTCTGTAATTTCTCTTTGAGTGTTTTTTATTTTCAGTTTTTTTTTAGTTTTTTACCTTTTTTCAGTTTTCTTTTTCTTCTTTATTTTTCAGCGTCACTATGAAGTACATATCGCCGAACCTTTGTTTTTTTAACTTAAATCTGGTAGGCATTGATGACCTTATCCAAGTCAAAATCCCAAACCCAATCATCATCGCTATCATTTTCAGTTTTGATATGTTTTGACTCTCGCTGTCCAGGTGGATTTTCATCTAACTGTGCGGTTTTGCGTTCTTTAGCCACAAGCCTGTTTTCTTGCTGTTCTTGTAATTCCTCGGCAAGCTTTTTTTTTTTACTTTCTCTATCAGCCGCAAGTTTTTTGGCATAGACTTTTTGAGCAGCTTCCTTGGCTGTTGCCATTGTAGGTTCTTCACTCATTTTACAATTAAACATTTTTCCATGAACGAATGTCTTAACTACCTTTAATGACGTCACCGTCATAACAAACATGACGACAACTAACTTCATGACGTCAGTCGACACACAAACATGACGTCAGTCGATCCACAAACATGACGTCACTCGACAGACGCACAAACACACACACACACACTCACACACACAACTTATTTTTATATATATAGATGTTATTAACTACGTAAAACTTGAAATATACAACATTCTTGTCTGTCCCATGGTCTGTGCATATACAAAGCCTTATATACTTATAATGAGGTCATATGCAAACGCTCTTTTTAAATACAAACAAATATGCATACATACAACTTATTTTTATATAGACAGATAGATATACATATACAAAACAAATTAATTGCGTAAAACTTGCGAATATACAACATTCTTCGCTGTCCCATTGTCAGTGCATATAAATAGATTGTCAGGTTTACCGACCCTCGAACATGCAACGTAAAATTGTCCATGGGAAAAACAATCTGTATTAAGATCTATACCGCATTTTTCTAATAATTGCCCTTGAGCTTTGTTGATGGTGATTGCAAATGCTAATCGAATTGGGAATTGCAATCTTTTTTTAAATAGAAAAGACAGATCCGTTGGAATCATGGGAATACGAGGAATAAGAAAAGCCTCACCCTCAAAAGGCCCTGTCAAGATTGTTGCCTCTATTACGTTTTCCATTGTTTTTTTTTTACGGCAAGTCGCGTGCCATTGCAAAGCTTTGGTGGGTTAATATTTTGTAACAATATTATTGGTACGTCTATTTTTAGTTGTAGCACGTGTGGTGGAAACCTTGATAGATCCAGGGAATTTAAAAATTCTAATGGATAATTAACCACCTCATTTGGTTCCAGAACTGTGTCGACTGACTTGTAAAGGACTGCCTGCTCTCGAATCTTTGTCAAAACAATATTGTTGACTTCGTGGACGTCTTTATTCTTAGCTGCCAGAATCGCTCGTTCACTTAGCAATTTATGATTTTTATAATTGGTTAGAATATTCGGAAATACTTTTTCAACCAATTAATTTTTGGACGTCACTAAATTACAGAATTCAGGAGGCAGTTGTATACGTCCTAAAATTGAGTCTACTGGGAACTTTCCGTTTCAAATTGCCAGTAATTGATCTGAAAATGTCCGACCAGAGTCATCGTTTTGCAATCGGATAAGCATATTTGTAGTTAATTTTAATGTCTTTACGTGTGACCATAAATTAGAATTTTTCAGATTAGCATTCATTTCGTCTGCAGGGGTTGATCTAGGTATTATAAGTAATGTTTGCCTGAAATCTCCCGCAAGCAATATTAATATACTGCCAAAGGGTTTCGAATTCCCTCACAAATCTCTCAGAGATTGATCCAGAGCCTCGAGCGATTTTTTGTGCGCCATTGTGCACTTGTCCCAAATAATAAATTTGCATTGCTGAAATACTTTACCCATCCCAGAGGATTTGGAAATATTGCACGTGGGAGTTTCTGTCGAATGAAAATTCAGAGGCAATTTCAAAGCGGAATGAGCAGTTCTTCCACCAGGCAGCAACGTTGCGGCTATTCCGGAAGACGAAATTGCCAACGCTATGTCATTTTTTGATCGAATTGATGCCAGAATCAATTTTATAACAAACAACTAATTTTTAAATATAAATATATATAGATGTTTTACCAGTACCTCCTGGAGCATCCAAAAAGAAAATTTCTCCAACGTTGTTATCGACACAATGCATTATCTCATCATAAATGTCCTTTTGCTCTGACGTTAACTTAGAAATGTTATTTTGTACATACGACAATAGATCACTCGTGCTGTAACTTTGTTCAAGATCCAATTCTACATGTTGAAACAGCAGCGTTACGATTAGGTGAAGGCATTCCCAAACCCTGAAGAGCATTCCCAATTTCAATAATAACTAAAGTGTAGATATAAATTTCTGATGTAAAATCAAAAGTCATATCTGACGTCTCTAGCCATTTTCGATGGATTATTTCCTCGGCCATTTTCGATTTATATTTTCCCCATAACTCAGTAGGAGCTGAAGGAGAGCAAGTTGTTAGTATGATTCCAAACAATAAACAAATTTGACTTGGAGTTGACGTTTCGCACGCGTCATTGATGCAGTTATCGCAGTGTTGATCATTCTCCAATAAATTCAGAGCTTGGCGTGCACTAGGATAAGTGTGATGTATAATACCGTTTACAGTTCTCAAATACTCAAAGGACGTAGGACCGGGGACATTCGCCAAAAGCAGGAGGATAAAGAAGCATTCATGTTGATTGGGGTGAATGGAGTAGAGTCTTCCTATCGTGGTATCTTTGAAGATGGTAGGTTGGCCGTCGACTGACTTACCCTGTTTTCGACGTAGAAAATACTTTATTTTTAGCATTCCACGTGTAATATGAAGGCACTTCAGTGTACAGCAGTTTTTTTGCAAAAGAATCATTTTGACATAACGAAAAGAAAGCAGCTAACGTTGTATCCGGTGGATTGAGGGCTCTTTGTTGCACGTTTGATTTCGAAAAACAAACACGTTGTCCATTCTGTAAATGTACCGCTAAGTGAACAACAGCTGGACTTCGTTCATGTATTGGAAATGAAAGAATTCGCCAAACAGCTTCATTACTGCTAATGTTGTCTTCGAGCCTGATATTTTGCGATTTCATCAATATCACTGATTTCGGACTACAAGCCAAAAACTGCCACGTCACTGCCTTTGGTGACGTATTTACATATGTATTTGATTGCCTTTACGGAGTTACAGCATTCAACGTTTATCTGTGCATTAAATATTTTTGACAATAAAGGTGAATATGGAACAGCCCACTGATTTTCCACTTCGATGGTGGCACCGTTTTGCTTCTTTATTATTGCTGTTTTACCACCATCTTCAGTAGATCTTCTTCTATATTGTGGGTAACCATCATTGCTAGTAATTGTGTTGGGTACTAAAAAACGAGGATATTGCTTTGTGCACCTTCCTTAGGCCATGCATGGTGATTTTTTATTGAGTGAACCACCAAGTCCATGTATCATATTTTTTACAACAATATCATATAAGCCCTTATCGACATTTTCATCAGGAATTTCCGCGGAAATCCCATCTTCAATTTCATTAGAAGTAATTTTATCATGTAGCCATAATTTTATCAAGGGAATCTTCGTTTTTGCCATTCCACTGAGTACATCCAGCATCTTACTGACCCAAACAGTTCAAGTTTTGCTGTGTAGTTTATCAGTGATTTCAACTTTTGCCGGAAGACAAGGGTCGTAATTTCATGTCTATGAACCGCCGATTGTCCTTGAAGTAAAAGCTGCTGTATCTCATCGCAAGATTGATTACATGTAAATGTAATAAATAAATCTGGACGACCATAGAGACGAACATACGCAATAGCATCTTGAGCATATTCATGCATATGACGGAGGCTGCCAGCATGTGACGAAGGTAAAATCGTCAATATTCCAACGTCTGTGGTATTACCGTCATTTACAACTGCATCTCGCAAATGTTCAGAGTGGAGCTTGGTCTGAATCAGACGGATAAATAGCAAACCTTCAGATTCAATTTTTTGTAATTTGACACTTGAATTTTTTTGTAATTTGTAATTGAAACAAACTGACCGATTTTTTTAAGGACATTATTGCTCAAACCAAAACTATCAACTGAACAACTGCTTGGAAGTTGAGAAATAATACTAGAAATTTCTATAGTACTACATGGGGAAAGGAAAAAAGACTTCTCTGTCAAAGGAAAACAACTTACTCTACTCGGGGATGGAAAATGAACCGAGGGAAGTGTGGTGACATACGAATTGAAGGCACTCGCTAAGGATTTTTTGTCCACAAGAGATCCATTAGCTTTACTATAAAGAGATGGGGAGGATTGTTTGACTTTCTTGCGGGAGAGAGATTCATTAATTACAGTCCAAACCTTGCGCAAATTCCCCTTACCCTCATTAGTTCGACTCAAAAAAATACAGCTTTTTTGCTAAGCGAACTGAAGAAGTGAGCACATTTTTGTAATGTTTATACTTCAGAAGATCTTCTTGTGTCTTACTTTTACATGCAGCCTTGAACAAAGACGCCTTCATATTGGTTGCATTGATCAGACCTCTAGACATCCATGGGCATTTAGTTGTAAAATTCCTTGGCCTCTTTCTAAGAAAAAGGCTTATCCAACAGAGTTCCCGTACGACACAAGAATAATCTAGTTGCTCAATCAGCATCATTAGCTTCAATAACACTAGACCAAGCATTACTCTGAAGACTATGTATTAAATTAGAAATTTCTTTATCTGTAAAGGTTCTAAAAGAAAACTCGCCTTTCTCATCCACAGGATAGGAAGACTCTACACCATTCACCCCAATCAACATGAATGCTTCTTTCTCCGCCTGCTTTTGGTGAATGTACCCGGTCCGACGTCCTTTAACTATTTGAGAACTGTAAACAATATTATACAACAAACTTACCGTAGTGCATGACAAGCTCTGAATATATTGGAGAATGACCAACTCTGGGATAACTGCATCAATGACACGTGCGAAACGTCAACTTCAAGTCAAATTCGTGCATTGTTTGGAATCATACTAACAACTTGCTCTCCTTCAGCTCCTACAGAGTTAGGGGGAAAATATAAATCGAAAATGGCCGAGGATATACTCCTTCGAAAACGGCTAGAGACGTCTAAATCTTTTGATTTTACATCAGAAATTTATATCTACACTTTAGTTATTATTGAAGATTTGTGCGTATGTATGGCAAACAAACCTCTTCAGGGTTTGGGAATGCCTTCACCTAATCGTAACGCTGCTCTTTCAACATGTGTAGAATTGGATCGTGAACAAGGCTACAGCACGAGTGATCTTTTGTTGTATGTACAAAATAACATTTCTAAGTTAACGTTGGACCAAAAGGACATTTATTGTATTGTATTGTATCAGATTATAGACGCTTCTTGACTACTAAGGTCCCCGCGTCGGCTCAGTAGTGCATTGCTCCAACTTGATTCGATCTCTGGGTCCCGTATTACCAAGCTAAGGTCAAACCCACTGCGTCACCACAGGACAAAGGACATTTATGATAAGATAATGCATTGTGTCGATAACAACGTCGGAGAAATCTTCTTTTTGGATGCGCCAGGAAGTACTGTTAAAACATCTATATACAAAAAAAAGGTGTTTGTGATAAAATTGATTCTGGCATCAATTCGGTCAAAAAATGACATAGCGTTGGCAATTGTGTCGTCCGGAATAGCCGCAACGTTGCTGCCTGGTGGAAGAACTGCTCATTCCGCTTTGAAATTGCCTTTGAATTTGCATTCTACAGAAACTCCCGCGTGCAATATTTCTAAATCATCTGGGATGGGTAAAGTATTGCAGCAATGCAAACTTATTATTTGAGACGAGTGCACAATGGCACACAAAAAATCGCTCGAGGCTCTGGATCAATCTTTGAGAGATTTGCGAGGGAATTCGAAACCCTTTGGCAGCACATTAATATTGCTTGCGGGAGATTTCAGGCAAACATTACCTATAATACCTAGATCAACCCCTGCAGACGAAATGAATGCTTGCCTGAAAAATTCTAATTTATGGGCACACGTAAAGACATTAAAATTAACTACAAATATGCTTGTCCGATTGCAAAACGATGACTCTAGTCTGACATTTTCAGATCAATTGCTGGCAATTGGAAACGGAAAGCTCCCAGTAGACTCAATTTAAGGACGTATACAACTGCCTGCTGAATTCTGTAATTTAGTGACGTCCAAAAATGAATTGGTTGAAAAGTATTTCCAAATATTCTAACCAATTATAAAAATCATAAACGGCTAAGTGAACGAGCGATTCTGGCAGCTAAGAATAAAGACGTCCACGAAATCAACAATATTGTTTTGACAAAGATTCGAGAGCAGGCAGCCCTTTACAAGTTCGTCGATACAGTTCTGGAACCAAATGCGGCGGTTAATTATCCATTTGAATTTTTAAATTCCCTGGATTTCCCAGGGTTTCCACCACACGTACTACAACTAAAAATAGGTGTACCAATAATATTGTTACGAAATATCAACCCGCCAAAGCTTTGCAATGGTACGCGACTTGCCGTAAAATCTTGAAAGGGCCTTTAGAGGGTGAGGCTTTTTTTATTCCTCGCATTCCCATGATTCCAACGGATCTGCCTTTTCAATTTTAAAGATTTCCCAATTCGATTAGCATTTGCAATTACCATCAACAAAGCTCAAGGGCAATCATTAGAAAAATGCGGTATAGATCTTAATACAGATTCTTTTTCCTATGGACAATTGTACGTTGCATGTTCGAGGGTCGGTAAACCTGACAATCTATTTATATGCACTGACAATGGGACAGCGAAGAATGTTGTATATTCGCAAGTTTTACGCAATTAATTTGTATTGTATATGCATATCTATCTGTCTATATAAAAATAAGTTGTATGTATGCATGTTTGTTTGTTTGTAAAAAGAGCGTTTGCACATGACGTTATTATAAGTATATAAGGCTTTGTATATGCACGGACAATGGGACAGCCAAGAATGTTGTATATTCGCAAGTTTTACGTAGTTAAAAACATATTCACAAGTGGGACAAAGGGACACAACTACGATGGCACGTAACTATTATGGCGCGTAACGACTTACGCGCGCGGGGTGGCTTTTAAAAAGTAGAGTTGTGACAAAGAGTCAAACACTATCGCAAAGGACGAGGCGTTGAGGAGGGGACAACCATTTCATATACAGAATAATTTCTGTTAGTTTTCAGTTTTAATGTCGCTCCGTACTTGCATTTAAAAAAACTTGTTGCTTTTGTTTAATCTCTTTAGAGACAATCTTATCATTGACAGAATTAATCACTGAATAAATCTGGAAGTTTTTAATTGCCGTAATTAAATGTCATATGGCATTTATGATAGGTTCTAGACATTCCAAAATAAATCAGGAAGAATACTATATTTAAAAATTGCATCCCAAGGAAACAATTGAAGGAAATGTGCAGGATTTACGCGATGCCAAATCTAGGATTTTGTTTTGAAGGTTTTTTTTTTGTTTGAAAAAACCTCTACGAAACACGCCTAAAATTTGTTTAAATATATTTTTGTTACTTTAAGGCAAGTTGGGAAAGTCGGTTCAAATTCTGTAGCCCCCCTCCCCATATGGATAGAGCCTTCGGTACACGAATTAGTTCTTGTTAAACATGACGTTGATAAAGTTGGTGTTAAGTACAAAGGTATTTTCTGATTAATTCTTTGTCTAAGTGAAAGAAATAAAAAATAATCAGTTTATTAAACATTAAGTTAATTTTTTGAAAGAACTTTTAAGACAAAAACTGTAAATAAAAAATCTATATCACCTTTAAAACGTTTTGAAAACCCAAATAGGCTACTCTCTTTTTAAGTAGATAAAGAAATATCCGAAAGGAAGTTTTTTTCTTGACCTAAATTTTCCCTATTTTTATTCCAAGGTGTTATGTTTTATGCTTCTTCATAATTGTAAACGTTATTTCAAAACTAAAACTAAACAAAACAGCAGTCACTAAAATCTATAAATTCAAAATACAATCAAAAAATGACAAGTATATTCAAAAAACAAATGATTTAATCATAACATTACTCGTGAAACTTGAGAAGGGGAGGTCAGAAGGGGAGGTTAACTCTAGTTTCCTAATAACCGATATTCTTAGCCTGTATGTAAAGTGTCGAGTAGCAATGGAATGGGATATCTCGAAATCTGTTCATTAGCAACCTTTTATTTTATTCACTTTCAATCTTTCATTTTACATAATTTCTAAGCAGTTAATGTTAACTTTATTCAAAATAACGTAAAGTACTTTTCAACGCAAGATTTCATCTGTATTTAACTGGCATAAACGGAGCAATTGCTATATTAAGAGAAAAAATAGATGACCAAAAACAAGTTTTTTTTAACTGAAAGTAAAGAGCAACCTTAAAACTTAAAAGGAACATAAATTATTACGCATATTAAAGGGGCTGTTCCCTCCTCAACGACCCACTCCTCATGCTAAAGTTTGATTCTTTTTTTTTTCTAACAATAAAAAAAGTCAGCGGAAAGAGCAAGGCGTTGAAGAAGCGACAGCCCCCTTCGTATACAAAAATAATTTCATTTTATTTTAAGCTTTAATGTCGCTTCTTACTTTCAGTAATTTTTTTTATAAGAAACAAATCCAATGCGATTTCAAAAGGAATTCCATACAATTACATAAAATATTCTGTCCAGCAAAACGAAAACGACATTTTACAAATTAGAACCAGCATAAGTTAACTTAGTCTTCATTTAGCATCCCATCTAGTGTTGCAAAGTGTGGAACAATTGTAAAAAATTAACTAAATTTTCTTCCGACCCGTGCAACTTTTTTAAGGCGAAAATGCAGTAAATTTTTTTGAAAACTGCTGCCAAGTCAGTACATATACTCCAAATTTTTTTGGGTGGCCAGGATTAGAATTCTCACCGTTTACTCTTGTAAAAACACTGATGGCTGACGACTTTTTTCTCTTGTTTTGTAATCTGAAGGGACCCTAAGGTTTTGTCTTTTAAGCTATTCGTTTAAAAAAGTTGGCATCAAATTCAACACTCTAAAAACGAGGTGCTTTATTTCCCTCTTTATGGTAGGCTCGCTGAAGCATACTTAAGATTTCATACATTGGTAAAGTACTTAAATAGGTAGTGGTATACCCAGCTAATTATTAATGTTGCTTTAGATCAGGTCAGGAATTTTTCATTGGAAAAGTAAATTAGATGGTATGGACTTTCCTGTGTTCTTTGAACTATTTTAAACTATATTGGTATCTCACAATTGTGACGAGATATGTTTGGGGAAAAGAGGGCTTTGGGAGGAGGGTTAGTTTCCCTCCTATTATTTTTGATTCTTAACACAGAACTAAAACGTTTATTTCCAATCGAAAAAAAACAACAGAAGGCTGGGGATATGAATTATAAATTATACCATTGGGGCATACAAGGTTTTTATGGAAAGAATGGTTGTTAAAACTTTAGAAACTTTGGACAGACACGGGTCTGTCTAACTTCGTGTTGGGTATGGAATTACTTGAAACTGAGGCTTTGTTTAAGGCTTGAAATGTGAAATCTGGAGTTTTAATTTGAAGTCTATTTTATTGTCTTTGCTTACTCCTGCTACTGTAGTGTGCATGCAAGCAATGTTGCTTCAAACGTGTTCCAGTGACTGAAAACGGAACTGAAGAGGGATGGCTAAAAACCAAAGAGCTTGTATCTCTCATAAGTGAAGAATATACTCACTGATTAAAAGAGAATAAAATTTAAAATAACTATAATTTTTCAGCTGTTTTTGAAACATATGCTAAAATTGTTATTGAGCCAAAGAAAAATATTAAAACAGAACTTACTTAAGCTAAATAATTAGTCATGGTAAAGATCCCAACAACTAAACGTGGGGAGGTGTTGTTCTGTTCTTGAATACAGGAATTAATTCAAGAATAATAAAGAGTTCCAAGTTCATAGGTAAATATGTTAATTTAATTATGACGAACTTAAATTACAGAAACAATCAGTATTTCCAGGTTATCTCTTTGTACTTTTCGTTTTCACAGCAACAGCTCCAACTTTCAAGATGTAGTCGTATATACTGAACACACAGAGTGGGTGGGAGGGACAAATTGCATTCCATCCCCCAAGTAATCAAATGGTCATTTAAAATGTCTGTACAGAAACATTGCTTAGGAATTCTATAATCTGGAATTAGTCATGTAAGAAATAAATATAAATTTCAATGTTTTCTTTTGACACAGGAATATCAACTTGAGGGGTGAGTCAAATACCCCCTTGTTTTTCTGTCCCCCTTCCCCCTTAAGATTTTTAAAAATACCTTTGTTTTGTATTTTCATTAAAAATTAACTTATTTAGTGTTTCAATGAAAAAAAATCGCAAAAACTGAAATTAAACCTGCTAATTTGGAAGAAAAAATTTGTCACCCCCTCTAAATTATCATAAATAACCGACGTGGCTCGGCTTGAGAAACAGCGAAAATCTTATTAGATAGCTTAAATGGCAAGAAGAGCCAATGGGGACCATTATTTTTATTTTCTATTTAAGTTTGAAGATTGATTTGACATCTCATTTGCCCTCTGCTGAAGATCTACTACAGCTGGCATTTAAGGAGTTCTACATATATCAGTTCAGCTTACGGTGTGTTTTCAATAGAATTTTGGTTTATCGAAATTTATTATTTTTGCTTAGGTATCATATTTTGAATTTTAAATTAAAGGAGAGAGCAGCTGGTTAATTTATATTAAAGCAGGGCCAAATCCAGGATTTTTGTTGGGGTGAGGGGAATGCAAAAAACTTTAAAAAAGCATAAGAAATTTAATATACGTTTATGATATTTTTTACGAGTCGGACTAATATTATGGGGGTGGAGGGGGGAGGATTCAAACTCCCTAGCCCCTTCCTCTAGAAAGGGATTTGATATTCTGTCAAGCTTTGATCTACCTGATCTACATTGCCCTTCAAATTCTCCCTTGATTGTACAACTTGCCAAATTCTTCTTGGAAAATATCTTAGTAGCGTGTATCAGACACAACTTTTGGTCATGACATCCACATAATGTGATAATATTAAAAACAACATTTTGAAATTCAAAATGTGCACAAAAATGCAATACAAAAGTGAAAAAAACACAAACAAAACACAATATCTTAACCTCTGTGTTCCTCATGTCTTAAGCTCTGTGTTCCTGGTTTACAATATATATATTTTTTTTTCAATTGAAAAATGCATCAAAAATTGAGTGAAACCCTCTAAAAAAAACGAATTATATTTCTGTTATTTAAGCAAGTTTAGATAGCTCTCACGCTACAAAGATATGATATGACAAAGCCCATCTTCAAAAATATTCGATTAAGCTTGTTATAAATATCAGCATGATTTTAAGTTGGGTTGCATTTAATCAAATACAAAGCGGTAAATGAGACGTTTTGTCATAAATAGTATTACCTTTCAACAGCCAAAAAATAACTAAAATGACCAAATCAAATCCAGACAAATGATGCTATGTTCTGGCCTCTCATGTTCTGGCGAAATCTTGATCAGCAGCAACCCCCCTCCCCTGTTTCTTAAAAAATTTTTAGACTAATTAAAATAAATTATTTATTAACAATATGAAAATTTAATAATATTAAAATTTATTTTAATCTGACTTTTCGTACTTTATATAGGATAAATTCTGAAAAATATGACAATTTCTGATACTATTTGCTTATGTTTACTGTATTTACAAATTATATTTATCATTTCTTTTTAAATACCTTCTACTACAATAAAAAAATCAAAAATTACAAAATTAATAAAACTATTAGTTTATTTTCTTGAAATTTTGCGCCCTCTTCTCCCTAATACCATAATAAAAGATAGTGTGCTGATGTGTCAGATATATCCAATGTATACAAAAAATTGCTAATGATTTTTTAATATCAAACAGTTCGTGGTAACGACCTGTAGTAGGGAGTGACCCGGCTCAATAGTAACTGAAACTCGGAAAATGGAAATTTGATAAAAATAGTTACATAAAAAGAATTGCATTTTAATACTGAGTTTTGATATTAAGTTTTATAATATATAAATTTAATACTAAGTTTCATCAAGTTTAATCTTACCCATCAAAAGTTACGCTGCCTTATTTTAGAAAATAGGGCAAAACACCCTCTAAAAGTCACAGAATCTTAATGAAAATCACACCAGATAATTAAAAATAAAAATTAAGTATACTAAAATTAAAATTAAATAAAAAGTATTTCCAGATAGCCTGGAAATACTGATTGTTTCTGTAATTTAAGTTCGTCATAATTAAATTATCAATAAAACCCTACTGTAGAAGTTTCGAGCTCCTATCTACAAAAATGTGGAATTTTGTACTTTTTGCCAGAAAACAGATCACGATGGATGCGTGTTTATTTGTTTGTTTTTTTGTTTGTCGTGAGAGAAATTTCTAACGGTAAATAGCAGTTCTAGTACCCTTTTTAAGTGACCGAAAAGATTGGAGGGCACCTAGGCCCCCACCCACGCAAAGTTTCTCCCTGAAGTCATCGGATAAAAATTTGAGATAGCCATTTCGTTCAGCTATGTCGAAAACCTAATAATTATGTCTTTGGGGACGACTTAATCCCCAACAGTCACCGGGGGAGGGGCTGCAAGTTACAAACTGTGACCATTGTTTACATGTAGTAATGGTTATTATGAAGTTAACAGACGTTTTCGTGGGACTTTTTCACGTTTGGGTAGGGATGGGTCGGGGGGAGGAGGTTAGGATGGAGGATCTTTCCACGGAGAAATTTGTCATGGATAAAAAGGATAAAGATCCTCCAGAGCCATTGCTGGCACATAGGGCGTTGAATCGACGTTTCAGTTGCTGGGTGTTTTTTACGGGGACAAGTAGGAAGCTTATCGCCCAACCTTGCTGCAGCGGGGATTGAACCCTGGGCCCCATATTCCCAAGGAAGAACATCAATCCACTGTACTACATCAGGTTATTTGTCATGAGGGAAGAATATTTCTATGAAGGGGGGCAGGATTTTCTAGCATTACTTAAAAAAACAATGAGAAAAAAATTCAACTAGAAGTAATGAGCAGCATTAAAACCTATAATGGACATAAATATTACGTACATAAAGTGATTCGTCTCCTTCACAGTACCTTGCTCTTTACACTAAAGCATTTTTAGTAGTTTCAACTATTTATTTTACTGCCTTTGTGATTCTGGGGTAATTCTTAAAGGTTTTTGACAAAATTCAAGCTTTAGTATAAAGAGCGATGTACTGACGAGGAGGCGAACTCCTCATATCTTCTATATATATAAAAATAAGTTGTATGTGTCTTATGTCTGTTACACTATGTCTGTTACGCCAGATTATATCTTCTATATATATAAAAATAAGTTGTATGTATTTTTGTGTTGAGGGCTTGCATATGACGTCTGAAAAATAAAGAAAAAAAAAACTAAAATGTAAAAACTGGGAATTGCATAAATATTTCGAAATATTTTGACAATAGATTAAAGTAATTTGAAAACCTTAAAACACATACTTAAAATTTTGAGGTTTATTATAAATTGTTGAGCTTTAGCAAGCTTGGCACGTGAAGATTTTTCCAACTGTCAATGTTATAGAATGTTACCAAAAAGCAAAAACAGGCTTGCGGTTCAAACAGAAAGGAACATATTAGGAATGCGCAATTTACGTCAACGAAGGCGTGTCAGGGAACTACCAGAGCAACGCAAAACCAGACTTGCTGTTTAAAGAGAAAGTTAAAAGAGAAAGCGTGTCGAGGAATCACAAGAGCAACATGAAAACAGGCTTGCGGCTTCAAGAGATAATACCAGATTAGGAATATGCAATTTACGTCAACGAAGGCGTGTCGAAGAACTACCAGAGCAGCACGAAACCAGACTTGCTACTAAAAGAGAAAGTGAAAAAAGAAGGCATGTCGAGGAGTCATAAGAGCAACGTGAAAACAGGTTTGCGGCTTCAAGAGATAATGCAAAAAGAAAGCGTGCCGAGAAATCACAAGAGCAACGTGAAAATTTTCGCATGACATTCAGGTACAGCCCAGTCGATGATTATAGTAGATCTGTTCAAATCGCGACTATGTCTAAAATTTGTCCCTACTGCAAGGCCTTGAAGTTTAATGGTGAAACAATGGGAATGTGTTGCGCCTCAGGAAAAGTTAAACTTCCTCAACTGGCTGCACCCCCAGAGCCATTGAAGACTTTGCTTACTGGAACTACGTCAGAATCTAAGTGTTTTTTTTTTTTTTTATCAAATATCAGAAAATATAACTCATGTTTCCAAATGACGTCGTTTGGTGCCCAAATCGAAAATCAAGATCAATTTATGCATACCTTCAAAGTAAAAGGGCAAATTTATCATAGAGCAGGGTCCCTTCTACCATTCTCAGGTGAGAATCATAAATTTTTACAACTCTACTTCATCAGTGATAGCAATTCTGAATTGAATGCATGTTGCAAAATGTTTCCCGACGTTGAAAGGACTATCGTTTCCGAATTGCAACTTCTTTTCCACGGAAATAATGATTTAGTGCATCTGTTCAGAACAGTTATCGATTTGATGTCTACTGATACGCATAAAATTATTATTTCCACTGACAAAATGCCTACTGGCGAATATATGCGTAAATACAATGCTCCAACTATCGATGAAGTGACAATCGTTATGGTTGGTGATCAGTTTTTGCCTCGAGATATTATTCTTCATAAGCGAAACTTTCAGTTGGTAAAAATTGCTGAAACTCATCGATGCTACGATGCCTTACAATATCCTATCATTTTTTGGGATGGAGCCGACTGTTATCACTTCAAAAATAAATTAATAGATCCATCCACTAATAAACAAACAGATAAGAAATGCAGCGCAATATATTATCATTCCTATAGACTAATGATTCGTCACAATGAAGATAATTATATTTTAAAATGCCGTCAATTGTTTCACCAATACATCGTTGATATGTGTACAAAGATTGAATCAGAACGTTTGCTATTTATCCGTCTGAATAAGACCAAGCTCTGCTCTGAACAATACATTCATTTGCGAGATGCTGTTGTAAATGACAGTAATACCACCAACATTGGAAGATTAACGATTTTACCTTCGTCATATACTGGCAGTCCCCGTCATATGCATGAATATGCTCAAGATGCTATTGCGAATGTTCGTCTCTATGGTCGTCCAGATTTATTTATTACATTTACATGTAATCAATTTTGGGACAAGATACAGCTGCTTTTACTTCAAGGATAATCGGCGGTTCATAGACATGTCTTCCGGCAAAATTTTAAATCACTGATAAACTACATAGTAAAACTTAAAGTGTTTGGGTCAGTGCGATGCTGGATGTACTCAGTGGAATGGCAAAAATGAGGATTGCCACACGCACATATACTAATCTGGCTACAGGATAAAAATTACTTGTAATGAAATTGATGATGGGATTTCCACTGAAATACCTGATGAAAAGTTCCATAAGGGATTATATTGTATTGTGGTAAACAATATGATACATGAACCTTGCGGTGCACTGAACGAAAAATCACCATGCATGGCCAAAGGAAGATGCACAAAGCAATATCCTCGACTTTTAGTACCCAACACAATTACTGACAATGATGGTTACCCACAATATAGAAGAAGATCTACTGAAGGTGGTGGTAAGATAGCCACAATAAAGAAATGTAACGGTACCACCATCGAAGTAGATAACTAGTGGGTTGTTTCATATTCCACTTTATTATCAAAACCATTTAATGCACACATAAACGTTGAATATTGTAACTCTGTGAAGGCAATCAAATACATACGTAAATACGTCAACAAAGGCAGTGACATGGCAGTTTTTGGCTTGCAGTCCGAAATCAGTGATATCGATGAAATCGTACAATATCAGGCTGGAAGATACATAAGCAGTTATTAAGCTGTTTGGCGAATTCTTTCATTTCCGATACATGAACGAAGTCCAGCTGTTTCTCACTTAGCGGTACATTTACAGAATGGTCACCGTGCCTATTTTTCAGAATCCAACGTGCAACAAACAGCCCTGAATCCACCGGATACAACGTTAACTGCTTTGTTTTCGTTAGGCCAAAATGATTCTTTTGCAAAAATAACTGCTGTATACTGAAGTGCCTTCGTATTACATGTGGAATACTAAAAATAAATCATTTGAACGTCGAAAACAGGGTAAGTCAGTCGAAGGCCAACCTACCATCTTCAAAGATACCACAATAGGAAGACTCTACACCATTCACCCCAATCAACATGAATGCTTCTTTCTATGCCTGCTTTTGGTGAATGTACCCGATCCGACGTCCTTTGAGTATTTGAGAAATGTAAACGGTACTATGCTTGACGCTTACCGTAGTGCATGCCAAGCTCTAAATTTATTGGAGAATTAACAACACTGGGATAACTGCAACAATGACGCGTGCGGAACGTCAACTCCAAGTCAAATTCGTGCATTGTTTGGAATCATACTAACAACTTGCTCTTCTTCAGCTTCTACTGAGTTATAGGAGAAATTTAAATCGAAAATGTCCGAAGATATACTCCATCGAAAACGGTTAGAGACGTCATATATGACTTTTGATTTTACATCAGAAATTTATAACTACACTTTAATTATTATTGAAGATTTGTGCTTAGGTATGGCAAACAAACCTCTTCAGGGTTTGGGAATGCCTTCACCTAATCGTCTAATCGTACCGCTGCTGTTTCGACATGTGTAGAATTGGATCGTGAACAAATTTACAACACGAGTGATCTGTTGTCGTATGTACAAAACAATATTTCTAAGTTAACGTTTGAGCAAAAAGGTATTTATGGTACGATAATGCATTGTGTCGATAACAACGTTGGAGAAATCTTTTTTTTGGATGCACTAGGTGGTACTGGTAAAACGTTTGTGATAAAACTGATTCTGGCATCAATTCGATCAAAAGATGATATAGCCTTGGCAATTTTGTCATCCGGAATAGCTGCAACGTTGCTGCCTGGTGGAAGAACTGCTCATTCCGCTTTGAAATTGCCTCTGAATTTGCATTCTACAGAAACTCCCACGTGCAATATTTCCAAATCATCTGGGATGGGTAAAGTATTGCAGCAATGCAAACTTATTATTTGGGACGAGTGCACAATGGCACACAAAAAATTGGTCGAGACTCTGGAGCAATCATTGCGAGATTTGAGAGGAAATTTGAAACCCTTTGCCAGCACATTAATATTGCTTGCGGGAGATTTCAGGCAAACATTACCTATAATACCTAGATCAATCCCTACAGACGAAATGAATGCTTGCCTGAAAAATTCTAATTTATGGGCACACGTAAAGACATTAAAATTAACTACAAATATGCGTGTCCTATTGCAAAACGATGACTCTGGTCAAACATTTTCAGATCAATTGCTGGCAATTGGAAACGGAAAGCTCCCAGTAGACTCATTTTCAGGACGTATACAACTACCCGCGGAATTCTGTAATTTAGTGACGTCCAAAAATGAATTGGTTGAAAAAGTATTTCCGAATATTCTAACCAATTATAAAAATCATACATGGCTAAGTGAACGAGCAATTCTGGCTGCCAAAAATATAGACGTCCACGAAATCAACAATATTATTTTGACCAAGATTCGAGACCAGGCAGTCCTTTTCAAGTCAGTCGACACAGTTCTGGAACCAAATGGAACCATCTGAATTTTTAAATTCTCTAGATCTACCAGGGTCTCCACCACACGTGCTAGAACTAAAAATAGGCGTGCCAATAATATTGTTACGAAATATCAACCCACCAAAGCTTTGCAATGGCAAACGACTTGCCGTAAAAAACAAACAATAGAAAACGTAAGAGGCAACAATCTTGACATGGCCTTTTGAGGGTGCGGCTGTTCTTATTCCTCGCATTCCCATGATTCCAACGGTTCTGCCTTTTCAATTTAAAAGATTGCAATTCCCAATTCAATTAGCATTTTCAATCACCATCAACAAAGCTCAAGGGCAATCATTAGAAAAATGCGGTATAGATCTTAATACAGATTTTTTTTTCCCATGGACAATTATACGTTGCATGTTTGAGGGTCAGTAAACCTGACAATCTATTTATATACACCGACAATGGGACAGTGAAGAATGTTGTATATTCGAAAGTTTTACGTACATAATTTGTAAATATATCTATATATATCTATCTTCTATCTTCTAAATATATAAAAATAAGTTGTTTGTCTGTCTGTCGACTGACGTCACTGTCCGCATATGACGTCTGAAATATTTCATCATATACCAATTCAAAAACGAATGTATTCAAGCCGAAGTAGCTGAATTGGTAAAGCGTTATGTTCCAGGTTCGGTTAGCAATCACCATCAACAAAGCTCAAGGGCAATCATTAGAATAATGAGGTATAGATCTGAATACGGAATGTTTTTCCCACGGACAATTATATGTTGCATGTTCAAGAGTCGGTAAACCTGACAATCTATTTATATGTAGAGACAATGGGACAGCGAAGAATATTGTATATTCGCAAGTTTTAAGTAGCTAAAAACATATATATATATATATATATATATATATATATATATATATATATATATATATATATATATATATATATATATATATATATATATATATATATATATATATACTAGCTGTTGGGGTGGCGCTTCGCGCCACCCCAACACCTAGTTGGTGGGGGCGCTTCGCGCCCCCCCCAAGCCCCCCCGCGCGCGTAAGTCGTTACGCGCCATAATAGTTACGCGCCATTGTAGTTGTGTCCCTATGTCCCACCTGTGAATATAGATAGATATATATATATGGTTTTAACTACGTAAAACTTGCGAATATACAACATTCTTTGCTGTCCCATTGTCTTTGCATATAAATAGATTGTCAGGTTTACCGACTCTTGAACATGCAACATATAATGGTCCATGGGAAAACAATCTGTATTCAGATCTATACCTCATGATTCTAATGATTGCCCTTGAGCTTTGTTGATGGTGATTGCTAATCGACCATTCCCTGTCCCGGTGTCCCGGTCGTCATTTACATCCCCCTGTTTCCCCCGGTGTCCCCGTTGTAGTTGTGTCCCTGTGTCCCGGTCGTCATTTATATTCCCTGTGTCCCGGGTCCCGGTCGTCATTTGTATCCCGGTGTCCCGGTCTGTATATACATTCGTTTTTTAGTTTTGTTTTTCTCCTTTATTTTTTTCCTTTTTTTTTCTTTTTTAGCTTATTTAGATTTTTAGATTTTTTAGTTTTTTTATTAGTTTTTAGTTTTTTTTTCTTTTTAGTTTTTTTGTCCCGGTCGTCATTTATATCCCCCTGTTTCCCCCGGTGTCCCCGTTGTAGTTGTGTCCCTGTGTCCCGGTCGTCATTTATATTCCCTGTGTCCCGGTCGTCATTTGTATCCCGGTGTACCGGTCTGTATATACATTCGTTTTTTAGTTTTGTTTTTCTCCTTTATTTTTTTCCTTTTTTTTTCTTTTTTTTATACTCCCTGTGTCCCGGTGCTTTGTTGATTGCTAATCGAACATTCCTTTTGTCCTGGTCGCTTTCTCTTTGAGTGTCGTCATTTATTTTTTTCTTTTTTAGTTCTTTTAGTTTTTACCTTTTTTAGTTTTTTTTAGTTTTTAGTTTTTTTAGTTTTTTACCTTTTTTTAGTTTTTTTAGTTTTTTTAGTTTTTTAGCTTTTTTATTTTTTTTATTAGTTTTTAGTTTTTTTGTAGTTTTTGCCTTTTTTTTAGTTTTTTTAGTTTTTTAGCTTTTTTATTAGTTTTTAGTTTTTTTTGTAGTTTTTGCCTTTTTTTAGTTTTTTTTAGTTTTTTAGCTTTTTTATTTTTTTTATTAGTTTTTAGTTTTTTTTGTAGTTTTTGCCTTTTTTTCTCTTTGAGTGTCGTCATTTATTAGTTTTTGCCTTTTTTTCTCTTTGAGTGTCGTCATTTATTAGTTTTTTTCCTTTTTTTTTTTAGTTTTTTATTGGTTTTTACCTTTATTTTAGCTTATTTTTCAGTTTTTTCCTTTTTTTTAGTTTTTTTTTATTTTTTATTTTTTTTAGTTTTTTACCTTTTTTTAGTTTTTTTAGTTTTTTTAGTTTTTTAGCTTTTTTACTTTTTTTATTAGTTTTTAGTTTTTTTTTGTAGTTTTTGCCTTTTTTTAGTTTTTTCAGTTTTTTTTTAGTTTTTTTTTGTAGTTTTTGCCTTTTTTTAGTTTTTTTAGTTTTTTAGCTTTTTTATTTTTTTTATTAGTTTTTAGTTTTTTTTGTAGTTTTTGCCTTTTTTAGTTTTTTCAGTTTTGACGTCACCTGATCCAGTTTTTTCAGGTGACGTCACCTGACACATCCATCCACACATCCATCCACAACTTATTTTTATATATATAGAGAGTTGTGTCCCTATGTCCCACCTGTGAATATAGATAGATATATATATATGGTTTTAACTACGTAAAACTTGCGAATATACAACATTCTTTGCTGTCCCATTGTCTTTGCATATAAATAGATTGTCAGGTTTACCGACTCTTGAACATGCAACATATAATGGTCCATGGGAAAACAATCTGTATTCAGATCTATACCTCATGATTCTAATGATTGCCCTTGAGCTTTGTTGATGGTGATTGCTAATCGACCATTCCCTGTCCCGGTGTCCCGGTCGTCATTTACATCCCCCTGTTTCCCCCGGTGTCCCCGTTGTAGTTGTGTCCCTGTGTCCCGGTCGTCATTTATATTCCCTGTGTCCCGGGTCCCGGTCGTCATTTGTATCCCGGTGTCCCGGTCTGTATATACATTCGTTTTTTAGTTTTGTTTTTCTCCTTTATTTTTTTCCTTTTTTTTTCTTTTTTAGCTTATTTAGATTTTTAGATTTTTTAGTTTTTTTATTAGTTTTTAGTTTTTTTTTCTTTTTAGTTTTTTTGTCCCGGTCGTCATTTATATCCCCCTGTTTCCCCCGGTGTCCCCGTTGTAGTTGTGTCCCTGTGTCCCGGTCGTCATTTATATTCCCTGTGTCCCGGTCGTCATTTGTATCCCGGTGTACCGGTCTGTATATACATTCGTTTTTTAGTTTTGTTTTTCTCCTTTATTTTTTTCCTTTTTTTTTCTTTTTTTTATACTCCCTGTGTCCCGGTGCTTTGTTGATTGCTAATCGAACATTCCTTTTGTCCTGGTCGCTTTCTCTTTGAGTGTCGTCATTTATTTTTTTCTTTTTTAGTTCTTTTAGTTTTTACCTTTTTTAGTTTTTTTTAGTTTTTAGTTTTTTTAGTTTTTTACCTTTTTTTAGTTTTTTTAGTTTTTTTAGTTTTTTAGCTTTTTTATTTTTTTTATTAGTTTTTAGTTTTTTTGTAGTTTTTGCCTTTTTTTTAGTTTTTTTAGTTTTTTAGCTTTTTTATTAGTTTTTAGTTTTTTTTGTAGTTTTTGCCTTTTTTTAGTTTTTTTTAGTTTTTTAGCTTTTTTATTTTTTTTATTAGTTTTTAGTTTTTTTTGTAGTTTTTGCCTTTTTTTCTCTTTGAGTGTCGTCATTTATTAGTTTTTGCCTTTTTTTCTCTTTGAGTGTCGTCATTTATTAGTTTTTTCCTTTTTTTTTTTTAGTTTTTTATTGGTTTTTACCTTTATTTTAGCTTATTTTTCAGTTTTTTCCTTTTTTTTAGTTTTTTTTTATTTTTTATTTTTTTTAGTTTTTTACCTTTTTTTAGTTTTTTTAGTTTTTTTAGTTTTTTAGCTTTTTTACTTTTTTTATTAGTTTTTAGTTTTTTTTTGTAGTTTTTGCCTTTTTTTAGTTTTTTCAGTTTTTTTTTAGTTTTTTTTTGTAGTTTTTGCCTTTTTTTAGTTTTTTTAGTTTTTTAGCTTTTTTATTTTTTTTATTAGTTTTTAGTTTTTTTTGTAGTTTTTGCCTTTTTTAGTTTTTTCAGTTTTGACGTCACCTGATCCAGTTTTTTCAGGTGACGTCACCTGACACATCCATCCACACATCCATCCACAACTTATTTTTATATATATAGATATATTATATTATATATATAAAAATAAGTTGTCTGTCTGTCTGTGGATGGATGGATGGATGTGTCAGGTTACGTCACCTGAAAAAACTGGATTAGGTGACGTCAAAACTGAAAAAACTAAAAAAAGGCAAAAACTACAAAAAAAACTAAAAACTAATAAAAAAAATAAAAAAGCTAAAAAACTAAAAAAACTATAAAGGTAAAAACCAATAAAAAACTAAAAAAAAAACTGAAAAAACTAAAAAAAGGCAAAAACTACAAAAAAAAACTAAAAACTAATAAAAAAAGTAAAAAAGCTAAAAAACTAAAAAAACTAAAAAAACTAAAAAAAAGTAAAAAACTAAAAAAAATAAAAAATAAAAAAAAACTAAAAAAAAGGAAAAAACTGAAAAATAAGCTAAAATAAAGGTAAAAACCAATAAAAAACTAAAAAAAAAGGAAAAAACTAATAAATGACGACACTCAAAGAGAAAGCGACCAGGACAAAAGGAATGTTCGATTAGCAATCAACAAAGCACCGGGACACAGGGAGTATAAATGACGACCAGGACACAAGTAAAAAAAAAAATTAACAAAACTAAAAAGAAGGTAAAAACTACAAAAAAACTAAAAAGAAAAAAAAACTAAAAACTAATAAAAAAACTAAAAAATCTAAAAATCTAAATAAACTAAAAAAGAAAAAAAAAGGAAAAAAATAAAGGAGAAAAACAAAACTAAAAAACGAATGTATATACAGACCGGTACACCGGGATACAAATGACGACCGGGACACAGGGAATATAAATAACGACCGGGACACAGGGACACAACTACAACGAGGACACCGGGGGAAACAGGGGGATATAAATGACGACCGGGACAAAAAAACTAAAAAGAAATAAAAACTAAAAACTAATAAAAAAAACTAAAAAATCTAAAAATCTAAATAAGCTAAAAAAGAAAAAAAAAGGAAAAAAATAAAGGAGAAAAACAAAACTAAAAAACGAATGTATATACAGACCGGGACACCGGGATACAAATGATGACCGGGACCCGGGACACAGGAAATATAAATGACGACCGGGACACAGGGACACAACTACAACGGGGACACCGGGGGAAACAGGGGGATAACCTGACAATCTATTTATATGCAAAGACAATGGGACAGCAAAGAATGTTGTATATTCGCAAGTTTTACGTAGTTAAAACCATATATATATATATATCTATATTCACAGGTGGGACATAGGGACACAACTACAATGGCGCGTAACTATTATGGCGCGTAACGACTTACGCGCGCGGGGGGGCTTGGGGGGGGCGCGAAGCGCCCCCACCAACTAGGTGTTGGGGTGGCGCGAAGCGCCACCCCAACAGCTAGTATATATATATATATATCAAGCGCGTAAGTCGTTACGTGCCATATTAGTTACGCGCCTTTGTAGTTGTGTCCCTGTCTCCCACCTGTGAAAATAGATGGATATATATATATGTTTTAACTACGTGAAACTTGCGAATATACAAAATTCTTCGCTGTCCCATTGTCTGTTCATATAAAAGAATGTCACGTTTACCGACTCTTGAACATGCAACATATAATTGTCCATGGAAATACAATCCGTATTCAGATCTATACCGCATTTTTCTAACGATTGCGCTTGAGCTTTGTTGATGGTGATTGCTAATCGAACATTCCCTCTGTCCCCATTATCATTTATATATCCCCCTGTGCCTCCCGGTGTCCCCGTTGTAGTTGTATCCCTGTGTCCCGGTCGTCATTTTTTCCCGGTATCCCGGTCTGTAATCTCTCTTTGAGTGTCCCTGTCGTCATTTATATTCCCTCTGTCCCGGTGTCCCGGTCGTCATTTGTGTCCCGGTCTGTAATTTCTCTTTGAGAGTCCCGGTAGTCATTTATATTCCCTGTGTCTGTGAGGAAATGTTAGATTAGCAATCACCATCAACAAAGCTCAAGGGTAATCATTAAAATAATGAGGTATAGATCTAAATACAGATTGTTTTTCCCATGGACAATTATATGTTTCAAGTTCAAGAGTCGGTAAACCTGACAATTTATTTATATGCACAGACAATGGGACAGCCAAGAATGTTGTATATTTGCAAGTTTTACGTAGTAAAAAATATCTATATATCTATCTATATTCACAGGTGGGACACAGGGACACAACTACAATGGCACGTAACGGCTTACGCACACGGGGGGGCTTGGGGGCACGAATCGCCCCCACCAACTAGGTGTTGAGGTGGCGCGAAGCACCACCCGAACAGCTAGTATATATATATGCCAGAATCAATTTTATCACAAACAACTTATTTTTATATATATAGATAGATGATTTACAAGTACCTCCTGGCGCATCCAAAAAAGAGATTTCTCCAACGTTGTTAACGACACAATGCATTATCTCATGATAAATTTTCTTTTGCTCCGATGTTAACATAGAAATGTTATTTTGTATATACGACAATAGATCACTCGTGCTGTAACTTTGTTCAAGATCCAATTCTACACATGTTGAAACAGCAGCGTTACTATTAGGTGAAGGCATTCCCAAACCCTGAAGAGATTGGTTTGCCTTACATACGCACAAATCTTCAATAATAACTAAAGTTTAGTTATAAATTTCTGATGTAAAATCATAAGTCATATCTGATGTCTCTAGCCGTTTTCGATGGAGTATATCCTCGGCCATTTTCGATTTATATTTTCCCCATAATTCTGTAGGAGCTGAAGTAGAGCAAGTTGTTAGTATGATTCCGAACAATGCACGAATTTGACTTGGAGTTGATGTTTTGCACGCGTCTTTGATGCAGTTATTCAAGTGTTGGTCATTCTCCAATAAATTCAGAGCTTGACATGCACTACAGTAAGTGTTTATAATACCGTTTACAGTTCTCAAATACTCAAAGGACGTCGGACCGGGTACTTTCGCCAAAAGCAGGCGGAGAAAGAAGCATTCATGTTGATTGGGGTGAATGGTGTAGAGTCTTCCTATCGTAGTATTTTTGCAGATGGTAGTTTGGCCGTCGACTGACTTGCTCTGTTTTCGAAGTTAAAATACTTTATTTTTAGCATTCCACGTGTAATACGAAGGCACTTCAGTATTCAGTAGTTTTTTTTGCAAAAGAATCATTTTGACATAACCAAAAGAAAGCAGTTAACGTTGTATGTGGTGGATTGAGGGCTCTTTGTCGCACGCCGGATTCCGAAAAACAAACACGTTGTCCATTCTGTAAATTTACCGCTAAGTGAACAACAGTTGGACTTCGTTCATGTATCAGAAATGAAAGAATTTGCCAAACAGCTTCATTACTGCTAAAGTTGTCTTCCAGCTTGATATTGTACGATTTCATCGATATCATTGATTTCGGACTGCAAGCCAAAAACTGGCATGTCACTGCCTTTGGTGACGTATTTAAATATGTATCTGATTGCCTCTACGGAGTTACAGCATTCAACGTTTATGTATACATTAAATATTTTTGACAATAAAGGTGAATATGGAACAACCCACTGATTATCTACTTTGATGGTGGTACCGTTATGCTTCTTTATTATTGCTGCTTTACCGCCATCTTAAGTAGATCTTCTTCTATATTTTGGGTAACCATCATTGCCAGTAATTGCTTTGTTTACTAAAAGTCGAGGATATTGCTTTGTGCACCTTCCTTTGGCCATGCATGGTGATTTTTCATTGAGTGCACCGCATGGTCCATGTATCATATTTTTTACAACAATATCATATAAGCCCTTATTGACATTTTCATCAGGAATTTCAGCGGAAATCACATCGTCAATTTCATTAGAAGTAATTTTATCATGTAGCCAGATTAAAATATGTGCGTGTGGCAATCCTCGTTTTTGCCTTTCCACTGAGTACATCCAGCATCGTACTGACCCAAATACTTTAAGTTTTGCTGTGTAGATCAGTGATTTCAACTTTTGCCGGAAGACATGGGCCGTAATGCCTTGTCTATGAACCGCCAATTGTCCTTGAAGTATAAGCTGCCGTATCTCGTCCTAAGATTGATTACATGTAAATGTAATGAATAAATCCGGAAGACCATAGAGACGAAAATACGCAATAGCATCTTGAGCATATTCATGCATATGACTGGGACTGCCAGCATGTGACGAAGGTAAAATCGTTAATCTTCCAACGTTTGTGGTATTACCGTCATTAACAACTGCATCTGGCAAATAAATGTATTGTTCAGAGCGGAGCTTGGTCTGATTCATACGGATAAATAGCAAACGTTCTGATTCAATTTTTGCATACATATCAACGATGTATTGGTGAAACAATTGACGGCATTTTAAAATATAATTGTCTTCATCCTGCCGAATCATTAGTCTATGATCTTTAATAAGAAAATCGCTTAGATTCTGACGTAGTTCCAGTAAGCAAATTCTTCAATGGCTCTGGTGGTGCAGCCAGTAGAGGAAGTTTAACTTTTCCTGAGGTACAACACATTCCCATTGTTTCACCATTAAATTTCAAGGCCTTGCAATAGGGACACATTTTAGACATAGTCCCGATTTGAACACATCTACTCAAGGTATAATCATCGATTAGGCTGTACCTGAATGCCAGGCGAAAATTTTCAGGTTGCTCTTGTGATTCCTCGGCACGCTTTCTTTTGCTGATTTCTCTTTGAGACGCAAGCCTGTTTTCACGCTGTTGTTGTGATTCCTCGGCACGCTTTCTTTTGGTGATTTCTCTTTGAGACGCAAGCCTGTTTTCACGCTTTTGTTGTGGTTCCTCGGCATGCTTTCTTTTCATACTTGCTCTATTAGCCGCAAGCCTCTTTTCACGCTGTTCTTGTGATTCCTCGGCACGCTTTTTTTCATACTTTCTGGTTCCTCGACACGCTTTCTTTTCTTACTTTCTCTATCAGTCGGAAGCCGGTTTTCACGCTGTTGTTGTGATTCCTCAGCACGCTTTCTTTTCATACTTTCTCTATTAGCCGCAAGTCTTTTGGCATAGACTCTTTGAGCAGCTTCCTCGGCTGTTGCCATTGTAGGTTCTTCTGTCATTTTACAATTAAAAATTTCTCTTTGAACGATCTTCTTAAATACTTATAATGACGTCATATACTAAGCCTCGTCATAACAAACATGACGACAAACAACTTCATGACGACATACAGCTCAATCCTTATAATGACGTCAGTCGACAAACATGACATCAGTCGACACACAAACATGACGTCAGTCAACAGACACACACAAACAAACAACTTTTTTTATATATATAGATAGATGTGAGGGGGTCTCCTCCTCGTCAATACATCGCTCTTTATGCTAAAGCTTGAATTTTGTTATCTGTGCCTAAAAAAGATATTACTGTGGATGAGAAAGGCGAGTCTTCCTTTAGGGATTTTACAGATAAAGAAATTTCTAATTTAATACATAGTCTTCAGAGTAATGCTTGGTCTAGTGTTCTTGAAGTTAATGATGCTGATTGTGCAACTAGATTATTCTTGTTTCGTATGGGAACTCTGTTGGATAAGCATTTTCCTCTTAGAAAGAGGCCAAAGAATTTTACTCCTAAATGCCCATGGATGTCTAGAGGTATGATCAATGCAACCCATATGAAGGCGTCTTTGTTCAAGGCTGCATGTAAAAGTAAGACACAGGAAGATCTTCTGAAGTATAAATATTGCAAAAATGTGCTCACTTCTTCAGTTCGCTTAGACAAAAAGCTGTATTTTTCGAATCGAATTAATGAGTGTAAGGGGAATTTGCGCAAGGTTTGGACTGTAATTAATGAAGCTTTCTCCCGCAAGAAACTCAAACAATCTTCCCCATATCTTTAAGGAAAGCTGATGGATCTGTTCTGGACAAAAAAAATCAATAGCGAGTGCCTTCAATTCGTATTTCACCACACTTTCCTCAGTTCTCATTCCACCCCCGAGTAGAGTAAGTTGTTTTCCTTTGACAGAGAAGTCTTTTTTCCTTTCCCCATGTAGTACTATAGAGATTTTTAGTATTATTTCTCAACTTCCAAGCAGTTGTTCAGTTGATAGTTTTGGTTTGAGCAATAAAATCCTTAAAAAAATCAGTCAGTTTGTTTCTCATCCCATCTCACACATAATTAACCTCTCTCTTACTTCTGGTATTTTCCCTCATTTATTTAAAGTTGCTACTGTTGTACCTTTCCATAAAAAAGGTGATTCTTCTCTAATTTTAAATTACAGACCTATTTCTGTTCTTCCCGTCATCTCAAAGGTTGTTGAAACAGTTGTGTATCGTCGATTCTCTTCATTTGTATTTAGTACTAATTCGGCTGCTGGAAATTCTCTCATCACTAACCATCAGTATGGTTTTCGTCCCTCATTCTCTACCTTGCATGCACTTTCTGATGCAACTGAGTTTGTGCGTGTTAATCTGGACAAGGGCTTGTGTGTTTTGGGTCTATTTCTTGACTTTCCAAAGGCCTTTGATATGGTTGACCACAATGTTCTTCTGTCTAAACTACTTTTATTTGGAGTACATGGAGTCCCACTAGAATTGCTTAGGTCCTACCTCTCTGAGAGATCTTAGTATGTTTTGGTTAACCGTACTTCTTCCTCTACTTTGCCTGTATTGAAAGGTGTCCCACAAGGCTCTGTGCTTGGACCACTTTTGTTTCTAATTTACAATTATGATCTTGTTGAATGTCTTCATCCCCATGTTCACCCTGTTCTTTTTGCTGATGACAGTAACTTTTTCATTGCTGCAGTGGACCTGCCATCTGCCACTTCTATAGCTCAAGGTCTTCTTGATAAAGTAAAGGATTGGTGCTGGTCAAATGGTATGGCTTTTAACAGCCGAAAGAGTGCCATTGTCAACTTCAGGACCCCTTACCGTATGAGAGACGCACAGGAGCCAATCACCCTGACTTTTGGGAACGACATTATATCACCACACAAAATGGATGTATTCTTTCTTATTTCTGTGATATGATTTGAGCTTTTCAACATAGTTTTGAAATGAATCATAATTTTTATTATTTTTCCCAAAGCACCCACCAGCCTTGCAAGTACTTTCACATCCTCCTCTTCCTCTAACAGCATCATTTTTTAATGATTTTAATGTTTGATATTCAACTTCTTTTACCATGATTTCTGTTATTAAACTTTTTAAGGGATAGATTTTAGTGTAGTGAGTAACTTATGAGCTGGAATAAATTAAAACTTAGTTCAAATTTGTAGAAAATTTTGTAGTTTGAAAGACCAACCCAAAACTTCTACTTAGAAGACACAAATATTTATGCAGTTTATAAAATAACTAAATATCTTATAGTTTACATATTTTGCAATTATTTTATAGTTCGTTCTTTGTTATAAACTATCAATTAAGATTTCAAGTATTATGAACTAGCGTTTGTCCTAAATTATAACAAGCGAAACAAAAACCAAACTAATTTTAAAATTTCCAGGTATTTTTCTGGTTTGAATCAAAAATTTAAATTATTGGTAGGACATCATAAATATTTTTGTAGTTTGGAGTAAAATAAAATTATTTTATTTAAAATTTTCAGGTATTATTATAGTTTCAGTTGACAAATCAAGTTTTTGATAAGACTTTCCTAAAAACTACTGCAGTTTACGTAGCTATGTCTACATGTTTCTTATAATGGAAAAAGTTCTTTGTTAAAATAAAAATTTATTTTAAGATTTTTTTGTTAATTACAAAAACACGTTAAGCCTGGATTATTATGTTTAGTTCGTTCGTTTGTAATTTCATCTTTGGTAGAACTTGCTATACTTTTGGTGTTTTCATAGATGATTTTTTGCGTTTCGAAAGGAAATCGTTGCTTGGCTCTCTATTAGTTGGAGTCCACATGACTGTAGGTAAAAAATCCATTTTGCTGATTTCTGTTTGATTTACTCTTGAAATGTTTCTTAATCAGGTACCTACACATTTTTAAACTAAAACGTTTAAAAATTAAAGTTTTAGTTTTGTTTTAAGAATCAAAATAATAGGAGGGGAACTAGCCCTCCTCCCAAAGCTTTCTTTTCCTCAAACGTATCTCTTCGCAGTTGTGAGATACCAATACAGTTTAAAATAGTTCAAAGAACACAGGAAAATCCATGCCCTCTAGTTTACTTTTCAAATTAAACCTGATCTAAAGCAACAAAATAGCTAGCTGATTATACCACTACCTATTTAAGTACTTTACCAATGTATGAAATCTTAAGTATACTTCAACAGGCTTACCTTAAAGACGGAAGTAAATGAGCCTTGTTTTTAGAGTGTTGAATTTGAAACCAACTTTTTGCATATAGAAGCTTGAAACCTGTAAAGTAGGGTTCTCTGATGCGGTTAATCTGATGGTGTGATTTTCATTAAGATTTTATGGCTTCTAGGGGCTTCTGTTTTCCCCTATTTTCGAAAAAAAGGCAAATTTTCTCAGGTTCATAACTTTTGATGGGCAAGACTAAACGTAATGAAACTTGATAAAAAGAATGACATTTTTATGATGATTTCAAATATACAAGTTTCATTACGTTTAGTCTTGTTTTAGTCCTTGATATTAATAAAAATTAATAATTTATTTGTTACCCGCTTGTTTTGACAATTTAAGCGGAGTAAAAACGTTAAGGAAAGAAAAACAAAATAACACAAACAATACAATCAATACAGTCTAAATAAAAGGGTGGTAAGGACCCAAGCGTTGACAGGCCTCAGCACCTAATCTAGCATGGGTTTTTTATAAACAAAAATAATATCAGTGGCACAAAACCTTCTAATAATCTTCTGATTTCTATAAGAACGCGGCAGATACAATAAATATTTGCAATAACGAAAATACAGAACTCTTATACCTTGCAAATCTTGATTATTAAAAAACGGGCACAAACCGGAAAGAAACAATATAGAATGATTGCAATATGTAGAATAAAGCCTGGATAAAGCCTTTCGTGAAAATCTGCCTCGGTTCGGGACAATTTTTGCGTACCAATTTTAAGTTTACTTTTAATATCATTAAGCCCACAAGATCAAAAAGCCGATAAAGATGAGCAAATACTAATACCAAGCCACCGAATCGAAGAAACAAGCTTAACTGAACAATAACCACAAGCAAGATCACTACTTTGATGCTTAGAATTAAAAACTAAATATTCACATTTTTCAGTATTAAGTTTGAGGCCAATTTCCTCAAAAGACTTAGAAACAAGCTGGGTCGACTTAATTAGGCTAGATTTAGTACGGCTGATCAAAATTAAATCATCTGCATATGCAATATTCGAAAGATTAGTTAGGCCTAAGAAGTATGATGGATTAATACGTGGCAAAACAAAATAAAGACAAGCATTAAAAAGATAAGGGGATAAGACTCCTCCTTGTCTAAGACCAGAACGGATGGGGATATTATCAACGTAGGTGTCACCTGATTTGAGTTGAACATATGAATTAGCATACCAAAAACGAAGATTTGATATAATAAACACATTAGCACCAAGTTGGATTAAAGAATACCAAAGTTGGCTATGGCATATTGAATCAAATGCTTTTGAAACATCGAGTGCACAAAAAAGAACCTCAAAATCATTTTTATGCGCTTCAAGTAATAGCGAAACTATAGCACGATGAGCATGTTGTCGTCCTATATAAGGCTTGAAGCCAAACTGATTAGAAATATAATCACTTTAGACAGGAGATCAGGGAGCAAAAAATATTCAAATACTTTACTTAAAGTAGAAGCAACCGTAATAGGCCTATAAGAAGCACAACTAGTTGCATCCTTACCACGTTTCAAAATTGACGTAATGTTACCAACTAAAAAAGACTCAGGGACTAAAGAAGAGCATAAACACATCTGAAAAAGTAACTGCAAATGATAAGCTAATTCTTCCGAATCGGTATTGAGATGAAGAGCACTGATGCCGTCTATATTATAAGATTTCGTTTTAAGTCTCTCTACACTTCTTTTGACACAGTCAACACAAATGGGAGGTACATGACCTTGAATGATTTTCCATGACTTTTAAGGCAACAGATTAGAACAGATCTTGGCAAAACGAAAATGAACCGCATATATCACTGTATCGAAAATCTTACTATAATGATTGATCAATGATACATTAGGGATTCGGTCGACCGCAGGCGATCTATCGAACTTCGCGACATTAATCACTTTTTTCCACTGGCTAAGAATCTGAGGAAATTCGGCACCATTATACCTGATTCTTCAAAAATAGCGCTTAAAATCAACCTTTGTTCTTTCTTTAATTTTGAAAAATTACCCCTTAAAGAGCGGCTGCAAGCTATCCACATTTTTAGCCACAATTTAGCCCGATTTTGTATAGTTTTGAGCTCTGGGTTATTCTTCCAAATTCAACTTCTTGTTTGGGCTCGAAAGCGACATAGGGGAACAGCTACCTCTTCAGACCTCTTTAAGCACGATACAATGTGGCTATTTTAAATATTAAGCTGAATTCTGGCTTGTGGGGATCCAACACCTGTATACAACAGATTAAAAGGGACTTTAAACGTTGATAGAAGTCTAACGAGCGTAGAAAAATAAAGAGGCCAGTCAGCTTTGTTCCATTCTCTTTTAGAAATCCATTTTCTAGAATTAGAACGAAGGTTCTTTTCAGTAGTAGCATTAAGGGTAACAGGGAGGGATGGGGGTAGATGGTCATAATCAGGCTCATCCTTATCAACATGGACTTTGCCACAGATGAGACGAGAAGAAACGATACAATGGTCAATGTCCGAAAGTGAGCCACTATTATGGATATAGGAATGGGAGGCATCTTTTTTCGAAATTTTGTAACTATTCAGTAGGGAATCGAAAAGAAGCTCAGTCCGCACTGATGAAGAGTTAATATTACAGTTCATATCACCGATTAATAACCAGTCCAGTCCATTACTCTCAATGCCATTCAGAAGACTTTTCATTAATGCGCAAGATTTTGTAAATTTAGTTAAACTTCTGAGGGATTTCTGGTCGCAGGGGAGATAAACATTAATGAGGACAAGGTTGGCAAGACGAATAGCTATATAACAATCACTCTCCTGATAACATAAAGGGGGTGTTAAAAACATCGTCTTTTTTATTAAACATGCTAGGTTACCTGATGGTCTGCCAGAGGTTTTGCGTGCAGTTTTAGAAAAAACTAAGTGGTCATTACTTCTCCGTAGGGAGTTTAAGCTCACTAAAGGTAGGAGATGTTCCTGGAGGAATAAAACATCAAAACTTTCTAATTTCTGATCCAAAGAAACGTCTTTATCCTTAGTACCGTTAATATTGAACGAACATAAAGTGAAGTTAGTCTTCAATATATTGTGGTTTCAAAGACTATATAGTTGAGCCAAGCCTCTTCTATCGATTCCTTCAATGCACCAGTGCAGATTGAAAACCACTCTTGCGGTAATCGTCTTATCACTTTATTAATACCTTTAGGTTTGACAATTCTAAATTTGTAGTGATAGGCGTATTTTCCCCCCTCCCCTATCGCTTGGAGACTTTGTCCGAGTGCAATATTAAAAAGCAACAGAGAATATAAGACAAATAAAAATGATTTTAAAAAAAAATTTAGGAACTTTCTCCCAATGTTAAAAAGAAAAAAAACATGCAGAAGATGTGGTTTACAATATTTTATTGTTCACTTTTACAATTTGTTCCCCTACCCCAAGGGTTCTTATGGCTACACTATCATTGGATAAAAATTTATTGATACTTTAAACTATAGTGAACAAAAGAAACACATCAAAAGCTAGATAAAATATACACAGGGACTAGATTAAAGAGATATAATCAGAGCTAGATATAATCAGGGGCTAGATCTAAAATATAGACAGGGGCAAAATATATACAAAAACTAGATTTCAAAATATGTTCTAAGAAAGTGGCTGGTTTCCCTCTAATCACTTTAAGCTAATATAAAACGTATATTGTTCTTTCGGTGCAACAGGATTTATTGCTAAAATTTGGAACTTTTAACATCAAATAAACTGAGTTTTTTTTTAATAAACCAAAATATTCATATTAAACCTAAAAGTAAGTTATAACAAATTTCTTATATGACGGGTATTGCCACTCTTCATCTCCTTGCAAATCCCAATAAATCATTAGGGTAAATAACTTTTTCTGTTTTCTTGGTTGACAAAGAAATACATGATTAGATCTTCTTAAGGCAAACTGAAAAGTATTTTTTACTCTGGTCTTATTGCCCTTGTATGTGATTGGGCATCAGGACTTCTCATGATAGGGGTCAGAATGGCTTCAGTTCTATAATAAACCAGAAATTGCAAAGACTTGTAACCTAAATAATGAGAAAGCCCCTCCTCTCTTTCTGAATCACATTTTTAGTGGTGATTTCCTTTCTTTCCTGCAATTAAGACATTATAAATTTATTTTTATTGAAAAATGAAAGTATTTTTAGTTTTTAAAAATGTTCTCAATTACTTAAAGAAAAATATCGACAAAGTATTTATTTAAATAAAACAGTAGAACAACCTAAAATTATCAACAACCTAAAACAAAATAAATAAAGCCACAAACTATTAGAACGAACAGAGTTTACAATGAATCACTTATATAATTATAATTAAAGCATTATACTACTTATTATAGTTATATACGAACAGAATTTAGCCTTAAAAGAACGTTCCCAGAGAAGTATTTCAAGGAAAAGTAAAGAACAACACCAGAGTGTAAGAGAAAAAGAAACAAATTTATTTCACATCGAAATAGAAAAAATAAGTTTCAAGGGCATCGTAGAACATGGAATTATTAGGCCGAATAATTGAATAGCCAAATCATCATTGTATCCCATGATTTGGATAAATTAATGCTAATTGGCACCTGGAATCAGATTTATCATCTTTCAAGGTACGTCAGCTTTTCAAAAATTGCTTAGTTAGATGAAAAGAGATCAATAGGGATCAGTTTCCCTTGTTTGTGTAAAGTTTTTTCTTTCTTGGGTTTCGGTTTGAACTAGCTGAAGTAAATTCTCGCATAAACTCGTTTAACCGAACTGGGTGATTCTACTTGGGGTTTGTGTCTGTGTCTATCTTTTTTTCATCTAATATAGCAATTTCTCCGTCTATGCCAGTTAAATACAGATGAAATCTTGCGTTCAAAAGTACTTAACGTTATTTTGAATAAAGTTAACGTTAACTGCTTAAAAATAATTTGTAAATGAAATATTGAAAGTGAATAAAATAAAAGGTTGCTAATGAACAGATTTCAAGATATTCCATTCCATTGCTACTCAACACTTTACATACAGGCTAAGAATATCGGTCATTAGGTAACTAGAGTTTTCTTTTTCAATGGTCACCATCTCCCTCTATAGTTTCACGAGTGATGTTATCATTAAATCATTTAATTTTTGAATATACATATCATTTGCTGGTTATATTTTTGAATTTTAATATTTTAGTGACTGCTGTTTTGTTTAGTTTTAGTTCTGGATTAAAGTTTACAATTATGAAGAAGCATAAAACAAACAGCTTGGAATCCAAAATTTAGGTCAAGAAAAAAACTTTCGGATATTTCTTTATACAGTTAAAAAAAAAGTATTTGGGTTTTCAATATGTTTTAAAAGTAACAAGGACGTGAGTATCTACCGTTTCTGTCTCAAAAGTTATATGAGAAAATGAACTTTATGTTGAATAAACTTTTTTTTTTTTTCACTTAGATAAAGAATTTTCCTGGAAATACTTTTCTGCTCAACATCAGCTTTATCAACGTCATATTTAGCCAGAATTAATTATTGTATCTCAAAGCTGTATCCGTAGGGGAGGGTGGGGGGGTTTACTGGGTTTGAACCGATTTTTCCACCCTGTCTTAAAGTGACAAAAGTGTATTTTTAAAAAATTTTGATGTGTTTTTTAAAGGTTTTCTCAAACAAAAAACGACCCCGGCAATTGATCCTCACTTAAATGAATCAAGGGGGGAGATTATTTTTTATTTTATGTCCTTGGCACTTTTAGTGTGACTTCCTTTCCGTTTTTCGGTTTCTGTTCTATTGCCTGAAGAAAATGAATTGGTATTGCTAGGGTCAGCCATCCTTGCCCGATTTGATGCTGGTAAGTCTGAAAGCTTACAGCTGCCATTATGAAGATCTCTGGTTCAGCTAGTTCAGTTACACCGAATGTCGTGAAGAAGAGTTTTGTTGGATTTTACTGATTTTGATAAAGTACTCAGGTAAAAAGCTAAGCCTCCTCCCATGCTCTATATTTGATAAGATTTCGTTGACAGATTATTTTAATTATCATTTCTAAAGACTGAAGCAACAGCTACTCAAGTCAAACAATACTATTTTTTTACTTTTTCTTCCATTTCTAGTATACTATTTTCCTTTTCTGTCATAAAAATGTATATTTTAATGAGGGAGCAGTCGAAAATGTGATAATTATCATATAAGTGAAAATATTGAGCAATACATAAAACAAAAAGAATGTAAAACAAAGCTAAAACTAAAACAGCAAGCTGTAAAAAAATAGAAATTTCACAGGAATTCTCTTGAAACATATAAATATCCTTATTTTAAGAAGTATGAAGGTAGAGGCAGCTTGTGGCAGCTTACGCTTACTCTTTTTTTGCACTTAATTACACGCATTTTTGAATGGCTTAAAAATGAGCAGAAATCAGGCTGACTTAGAGCAAATTACAGCAGACGTTTTTGTTTCTATTTGACACGGAAAGGTATTATTTGACCCTGCCCCCTTCTTTCTGGTAAATATGATTTATTTTTGAAACCCCAAATTCTCTGTTCCTCATTCTTTGTTGAGGCAGTTGGCTGCTCGGAATGACTTGGGGGATGCAAACTCGTAGTGTCGTTCGAGGCAGAATGAAACGCTGACATCTTAACAATCTTCAGTTAATAGAAAATATGGTACTATATGCACTATAGAAATAATTTTTTGAGTTTCATTTCCTTTTTTTTTTACAAAAGTAACAAAACTATGCTTAGTGGATTTTTCAACTGCATTTTTCATCAGGAATATAGATTTTCTTCCAACATAAACAACATTCATTTGTCAGGCAGAGATTTCAAACCACATTTATTCCACAGGCAGATAAAATGTCAATAGTTTGCCGATAAAATTTCAATAATTTGTCTGTGATTCAGTTTTTCAATTTATTTGTCAGTTTATCATTTCTATGAAATGGTATACATTTATAAAAAAATTTAATTCTTAAATATTATTGACTCAATTACATGGCTAGTAGTTTAATTAACAATCATGAGCTGAAATTGGTACCGAATAGCAAAAAGAAAAGAATAATAAATAAATAAATAATAAAAAATCTGAATTCTTCTTCGACCAGGCCAACGTCGTCACATCCTTGTCAGGTTATACTTATGCAGCCTTACACGCCTTTGCAGGTTTTTAAATACAATAATGGTTGTCGTTGTTTTGCTTTCTGACAGGTGCGACATCTGGAAATTACTGCCATCTGTAGAGACCAATCACTGCTGACAATAGTGCCAATTCCCAAAATTTAGAGGGGGGAAGAATATAGAAAACGAAACAAAATAAGAAAATAGAAGAAAGAAAAACTTTTTTTTTAAATTTGTTTCTATCATCACTTGTTAATAAAGCTTGGTGTACTAACACTACGAATAAGCTGTAAAGTTAATATTTAGGACATGCATCAATTGAATAAATTGTCTCAAATGGGATATTACGAATTATATCAATCAAACAGTTCGTGGTAACGAACTGTAGTAAGCAGCGACCCGGCTCAATAGTAACCAAAATTCTAAAATATCAAATTTTGATACCAATAGCTACATCAAAAGAATCACATTTTAATGTTGATTTTAATTATACAAGTTTCATCAAGTATAGTTATACCCATCAAAAGTAACAAGCCAGAGAAAATCGCGGATGCTTGTTTTTTTTTTCGGGGGTGATCGTATGGACCCAGTGGTCCTAGAATGTTACGAGAGGGCTCATTCCAACGGAAATGAAAAGTTCTAGTGGACTTTTTAAGTGACCAAAAAAATTGTAGGGTACCTAGGCCCCCTTCCACGCCAATTACTTTCCCAAAGTCAACGGATCAAAATTCTGAGATAGCCATTTTATTCAGCGTAGTCGAAAAACCTTATAACTATGTCTTCCAGGACAACTTGCTCCTCCGCAGTTCCCGTGAGATGTAACTTGGCAGGCATATCAGGGATCGGAGCAGATTAAAGTAGAAATAGTCTTTTTGCCGATTTGACCATCTGGGGGGGGGGGGGTGAGTGGGGGAGCGGATAATTTGGAAAAAAATGGAGAAAATGAGGTATTTTTAACTTACGAAGGAGTGATCGGATCTTAATGAAATTTGAAGTTTGGAAGGATATCGTCTCTCAGAGCTTTTATTTTAAATCCCGACTGGATCCGGTGGCATTGAGGGGAGTTGGAGGGAACCTACAATCGTGGAAAACGCTTAGAGTGGAGGGATCGGGATGAAACATGGTAGGAAAAATAAGTACAAGTCCTAGACACATAATTGACATAAGAGGGACGGATCTCCTCTCTTTGGGGGAGTTGAGGGGGGGGTTAATTTTGAACAAATTAGAAAAATGAGGTATTTTCAACTTATGAAGGATTGATCGTGTGAGGGACATATCGTGTCTCAGAGCTCTTATTTTAAATTTCGACTGGATCCCGTGACATTAGGGGTAATTGAGGGGGGAATCTAAAATCTTGGAAAATGCTTAGAGTGGAGGGATCGGGTTGATGGGAATTATAATCACAAGCCTTAGATACGTGATTGACATAACTGGGACGGATCTGCTCTCTTTGGGGTGGGGGGGGGTTAATTCTGAAAAATTAGAAAAATGAGGTTTTTTAACTTACGAAGGATTGATCCGATCTTAATGAAATTTGATGTTTTGAAAGATATCATGTATCAGAGCTCTTATATTAAATTTCAACCTTATCCGGTGAAAGGGATGTTGGGCGGGGGTGGAACCTAATCCCTCGGAAAATGCTTAGAGCCGAGGGATCGGGATGAAACCTGGTGGGAAAAATAAGCACAAGTCCTAGATATGGGATTGACATAACCGGAACGGATCTGCTCTCTTTAGGGGAGTTGGGGGGGGGGGGGTTTAATTCTAAAAAAAAATAGAAAAAATGAGGTATTTTTAACATGCGAAAGAGTGATCGTATCTTAATGAAATTTCGTATTTAGAAGGATCTCAAAACTTGGATATCTTATTTTTATCCCGACTGGGCCCAGCATCATTGGGGGGGGGGGCGAACACCTTGGAAAACTCTTAAAGCGGAGAGACCAGAATGAAACTTGTTGGAAACAATAAGCACCAGTCCAAGATAGGTGACTGACATGACCGGACCAGATCGACTCTCTCTGGTGGGGTTGGGGGGGGGGAGTAATTCGGAAAAATTAGAAAAAATGAGGTATATGTAACTTACGAACGGGTGATCAGATCTTAATGAAATTTGATATCTAGAAGGATCTTGTGCTTCAAAACTCTCATTTTAAATACCAACCAGATCTGGTGACATTAAAGGGAGTTGGAAGGGGAAACCGGAATTCTTGAAAACGTTTCAATTCTACGTTCGGAATTCTTCGGAAAACGTGAAACCGAGGTATCTTACGAATGGGTGATCGGATTGCAATGAAATTTAATATATAGAAGAATCTAATGTCTCAAATGCTCCATTTTTAATTCGAATCGGATTCGGGGACATAGAGGGCTGGAAGGGGGAAACAGAAATCTTGGAAACCAAAAATCTTAGAAAACACTTAGAGTGGAGATATCGGGATGAAACTTGATGGGAAGAACAAGCACAAGTCATAGATACGAGATTGACATAACTGGTACGGATCTGTTCCATTTGGGGGAGCTGAGGGTTGTTAATTTGGAAAAGTTAGAAAAATTGATGTATTTGTAACTTAAGAACGGGTGACCGGATCTTAATGAAATTTGATATTTAGAAGGAACTCATGTTTCAGAGCTCTTACTTCAAATCCCAACCAGATCTGTTGACATTGGGAGGGGTAGCTGGAGGGGAAAACCAGAAATCTTGGAAAATTCTTGTAAATGTCGTAGTTACTTGACTGACGTAACCGGACTGGATCCGCTCTGTTTTGGGGAGTTAGATGGTGGGGTTCAGTGCTTTGGCGAGTTTGGTGCTTCTGGACGTGCTAGGATGATGAAAATTGGTAGGCGTGTCAGGGAGCTGTACAAATTGACTTGATAAAGTCGTTTTCCCGATTCGAACATGTGGGAGGCTCAAGAGTGAGGAAAAATTAGAAAAAATGAGGTATTTTTAACTTGCGAGTGGATGATCGGATCTTAATGAATTTTGATATTTAGAAGGACCTCGTGACTCAGAGCTCTTATTTTAAATCCCGACCGGCATCAAGCCTCTGATTTTCCTTATAAAGCAATCTATTGATTCTTGGAATTTCGCTATAGCTCATACCATATGAGTTCTTGGCTCTTGGCTCTTCCGACCTCGTCACAAGCGCAATATGAGCTCCTAGCTGTTGTTTTGATAGTAAAATGTGAGACTGGTTTAATATGTATATTTAATATTATTTAATATATATCTAATCTGATTTAATATATGATTTAATATATATCTGATTAAATGTAATCCGACGAGAAACCATAGTGTCACACCACTGGGCTCACACGGTCAAACCTTCTCCTCTTTTTTATTATAAGATACTAGCTGTTGGGGTGGCGCTTCGCGCCACCCTAACACCTAGTTGGTGGGGCGCTTCGTGCCCCCCCAAGGCCCCCCGCGCGCGTAAGTCGTTATGCGCCATATTAGTTACGCGCCATTGTAGTTACGCGCCATTGTAGTTGTGTCCCTGTGTCCCACCTGTGAATATAGATAGATTTATATATGTGTTTCAAACTACGTAAAAATTGCGAATATACAACATTCTTGGCTTTCCCATTGTCTGTCCATATACAAAGCCTTATGTACTAATAATGACTTCATATGCAAACGCTCTTTTTACAAACAAACAAACATGCATACACACAACTCGTTTTTATATAGATAGATAAATAGATAGATACAATACAAATTAACTACGTAAAACTTGTGAATATACAACAGTCTTCTCTGTCCCATTGTCTGTGCGTATAAATAGATTGTCAGGTTTACCGACCCTCAAAGATGCAACATATAATTGTACATTGGTAAAGCAATCTGTATTAAGATCTATACCGCATTTTTCTAGTGATTGCCCTTGAGCTTTGTTGATGGTGGTTGCAAATGCTAATCGAATTGGGAATTGCAATCTTTAAAATTGAAAAAGTAGATCCGTTGGAATCATGGGAATGCGAGGAATAAGAACAGCCTCACCCTCATAAGGCCCTGTCAAGATTGTGGCATCTATTAGGTTTTCCATTGTTTTTTTTTTTACGGCAAGTTGCGTGCCATTGCAAAGCTTTGGTGGGTTGATATTTCTTAAAAGTATTATTGGTACGCCTATTTTTAGTTGTAGCAGGTGTGGTGGACACCCTGAAGGATCTATGGAATTTAAAAATTCAGATGGATAATTAACCGCTTCATTTGGTTCCGAAATACAAATTAACTGCGCAAAACTTGCGAATATACAACATTCTTCGCTGTCCAATTCTCGCTGCATATAAATAGATTGTCAGGTTTACCGACCCTCGAACATGCAACGTACAATTGTCCATGGGAAAAACAATCAGTATTAAGATCAATACCACATTTTTCTAATGATTGACCTTGAGCTTTGTTAATGGTGATTGCAAATGCTAATCGAATTGGGAATTGCAATCTTTTAAATTGAAAAGGCAGATCTGTTGGAATCATGGGAATGCGAGGAATAAGAACAGCCTCACCCTCAAAAGGCCCTGTCAGGATTGTGGCCTCTATTAGGTTTTCCATTGTTTTTTTTACGGCAAGTCGAGTGCCATTGCAAAGCTCTGGTGGGTTTATATTTCTTAAAAGTATTATTGGTACGCCTATTTTTAGTCTAGCACGTGTGGTGGAAACCCTGAAAGATCTATGGAATTTAAAAATTCAGATGGATAATTAACCGCTTCATTTGGTTCCAAAACTGTGTCGACTGACTTGTAAAGGACTGCCTGGTCTTGAATCTTGGTCAAAACAATATTGTTGATTTCGTGGACGTCTATGGGTGCGATCTGGGTGCGAGAATCGCTCTTTCACTTAGCCATTTATTATTTTTATAATTTTTTAGAATATTCGGAAATACTTTTTCAATCAATTCTTTTTTGGACGTCACTAAATTACAGAAATCAGCAGGTAGTTGTATACGTCCTGAAATTGAGTCTACTGGGAGCTTTCCGTTTCCCATTGCCAGCAATTGATCTGAAAATGTTTGACCAGAGTCATAGTTTTGCAATCGGACACGCATATTTGTAGTTAATTTTAATGTTTTTACGTGTGCCCATTAATTAGAATTTTTCAGGCAAGCATTCATTTCGTCTGCAGGAGTTGATCTAGGTATTATAGGTAATGTTTGCCTGAAATCTCCCGCAAGCAATATTAAGGTGCTGCCAAAGGGTTTCGACTTCCCTCGCAAATCTTTCAAGCATTGATCCAGAGCCTCGAGCGATTTTTTGTGTGCCATTGTGCACTCATCCCAAATAATAAGTTTGCATTGCTGCAATACTTTACCCATCCCAGATGATTTGGAAATATTGCACGTGGGAGTTTCTGTAGAATGCAAGTTCAGAGGCAATTTCAAAGCGGAATGAGCAGTTCTTCCACCAGGCAGCAATGTTGCGGCTATTCCGGACGACGCAATTGCCAACGCTATATCATTTTTAGATCGAATTGATGCCAGAATCAGTTTTATCACATACGTTTTACCAGTACCTCCTGGCGCATCCAAAAAGAAAATTTCTCCAACGTTGTTATCGACACAATGCATTATCGTATCATAAATGTCTTTTTGTTCCGACGTTAACTTGGAAATGTTATTTTGTACATACGACAATAGATCACTCGTACTGTAACTTTGTTCACGATCCAATTCTACACATGTCGAAACAGCAGCGATACGGTTAGGTGAAGGCATTCCCAAACCCTGAAGAGGTTTGTTTGCCATACTTATGCAAAAATTTTCTATAACAACTAAAGTGTAGTTATAAATTTCTGGTGTAAAATCAAAAGTCATGTCTGACGTCTCTAACTGTTTTCGATGAAGTATATCTTCGGACATTTTTGACTTATATTTTTCCCATAAATCTGTAGGAGCTGATGGAGAGCAAGTTGTTAAAATGATGCCAAACAATGCACGAATTTGACTTGGGGTTGACGTTTCGCACGCGTCATTGATGCAGTTATCCCAGTGTTGGTCATTCTCCAATAAATTCAGAGCTTGGCATGCACTACGGTAAGTGTCATGTATAGTACCATTTACAGTCCTCAAATACTCAAAGGATGTCGGACCGGGTACATTCACCAAAAGCAGGCGTAGAAAGAAGCGTTCATGTTGATTGGGGTGAACGGTGTAGAGTCTTCCTATCGTGGTATCTTTGAAGATGGTAGGTTGGCCGTCGACTGACTTACCCTGTTTTCGACGTTCAAATGCTTTATTTTTAGTATTCCACGTGTAATACGAAGGCACTTCAGTATACAGCAGTTTTTTTGCAAAAGAATCATTTTTGCAAAGCGAAATAAAAGCTGTTAATGTTGTATCCGGTGGATTCAGGACTCTTTGTTGCACGTTGGTTTCCGTGAAATAAACACGTTGACCATTCTGTAAATGTACCGCTAAGTGAACAACAGCTGGACTACGTTCATGTATCGGAAATGAAAGAATTCGCCAAACAGTTTCATTACTGCTTATGTATCTTCCAGCCTGATATTCTACGATTTCATCGAAATCTTTGATTTCGGACTGCAAGCCAAAAACTGCCATGTCACTGCCTTTGTTGACGTATTTACATATGTATTTGATTGCCTTTACGGAGTTACAGTATTCAACATTTATGTGTGCATTAAATGTTTTTGATAATAAAGGGGAATATGGAACAACCCACTGGTTATCTACTTCGATGGTGGTACCGTTACGCTTCTTTATTATTGCTGTTTTACCGCCATCTTCAGTAGATCTTCTTCTATATTGTGGGTAACCATCATTGCCAGTAATTGTTTTGGGTACTAAAAGTCGAGGATATTGCTTTGTGCACCTTCCTTTGGCCATGCATGGTGAATTTTCGTTCAGTGCACCGCAAGGTCCATGTATCATATTTTTTACAATAATATCATGTAACCCCTTATCGACATTTTTATCAGGTATTTCAGCGGAAATCACATCATCAATTTCGTTTGAAGTAATTTTTTATGTAGCCAGATTAGTATATGTGCGTGTGGCAAACCTCGTTTTTGCCATTCCACTGAGTACATCCAGCATCGCACTGACCCAAACACTTCATGTTTTACAAGGTAGTTTATCAGTGATTTCAACTTTTGCCGGAAGACACGTGCCGTAATGTCATGCCTATGAACCGCCGATTGTCCTTGAAGTAAAAGCTGCAGTATCTCGTCCCAAGATTGATTACATGTAAATGTAATAAATAAATCTGGACGACCATAGAGACGAACATACGCAATAGCATCTTGAGCATATTCATGCATATGACGGGGACTGCCAGCATATGACGAAGGTAAAATTGTTAATCTTTCAACGTTTGTGGTATTACCGTCATTTATAACTGCATCTCGCAAATGAATGTATTGTTCAGAGCGGAGCTTGGTCTGATTCAGGCGGATATATAGCAAACGTTCTGATTCAATTTTAGCATACATATCCACGACAAATTGGTGAAACAATTCACGGTATTTTAAAATATAATTTTCTTCATCCTGCCGAATCATTAGTCTATAGGAATAATAATGCATTGCACTGCATTTCTTATTCATTTCTTTGTTAGTGGCTGGATTCATCAATTTAATATTAAAGTGATAGCCGTCGGCTCCATCCCAAAAAATGATAGGATATTGTAGGGCATCGTAGCATCGATGAGTTTCAGCAATTCTTAACAACTGAGCGTTTCGCTTATGTAGAATAATATCTCGAGGTAAAAACTGATCACCGACCATAACGATTGCCACTTCGTCGATAGTCGGAGCATTGTATCTACGCACATGTTGGCCAGGAGGCGTTTTGTCAGCGGAAATAACAATTTTATGAGTATCAGTAGGCATCAAATCGATGGCTGTTTTGAACAGACGCACTAACTTATTATTTTCGTGGAAAAGATGTTGCAATTGGGAAACGATTGTCCTTTCAACGTTGGGAGAAATTTCGCAACGTGCATTCAATTCAGAATTTCTATCACTGATGAAGTACAATTGTAAAAATTTATGATTCTCGCCTGAGAATGGTAGAAGGGACCCTGCTTTATGATAAATTTGCCCTTTTACTTTGAAAGTAGACATAAATTGATCTGGATTTTCGATTTGGGCTCCAAACGACGTCATTTGGAAACATGAGTTGTATTGTCTGATTTTTGACAAAAAACGCTTAGATTCTGACGTAGTTCCAGTAAGGAAAGTCTTCAATGGCTCTGGTGGTGCAGCCAATAGAGGAAGTTTAACTTTTCCTGAGGTGCAACACATTCCCATTGTTTCACCATTGAATTTCAAGGCCTTGCAATAGGGACAAATTTTACACATTGTCCCGATTTGAACACATCTACTCAAGCTATAATCATCGACTGGGTTGTACCTGAATGCCAGGCGATAACTTTCAGATTGCTCTGATTCCTCGGCACGCTTTCTTTTCTTACTTTCTCTATCAGCAGCAAGCCTGTTTCCCTGCTGGTCTTTTGATTCCTTGGCACGCCTTCTTTTTTCACTTTCTCTTTTAGCAGCAAGTCTGCTTCTGCGTTGCTCTAGTAGTTCCTCGGCACGCCTTCTTTTTTCACTTTCTCTTTTAGCAGCAAGTCTGCTTCTGCGTTGCTCTGGTAGTTCCTCGGCATGCTTTCTGTTCTTTCTTTCTCTATCAGCCTCAAGCCTGTTTCCCTGCTGGTCTTTTGATTCCTCGGCACGCCTTCTTTTTTCACTTTCTCTTTTAGCAGCAAGTCTGCTTTCGCGTTGCTCTGGTAGTTCCTCGGCACGCTTTCTTTTCTGACTTTCTCTATCAGCAGCAAGTTTTTTGGCATAGACTCTTTGAGCATCTTCATCAGTCATTATAAACTTAAACATTAATAGAATTCTACGCGAACATACGTCTTATATAACTTGAATGACGTCACGCCTTCAAAGCAAAAATGATGGCAACTAATTTCATGACGTCAGCCGAAACATGACGGCGAACATATGTCTTATATAACTTGAATGACGTCACCTTCAAAGCAAAAATGATGGCAACTAATTTCATGACGTCAGCCGAAACATGACGTCACCTGATCCACAGATCCACACACAGACAACTTATTTTTATATATATAGATATCTGTAAGGGATTGACAATTATATATTTAGCTTAATATAAAACTTATATAAAACTTATATAGACCTTTCTAATATATAGAACTTATATAGAAAATATAGTATAAACTTATGTATTTTATATATATATATATATATATATATATATATATATATATATATATATATATATATATATATATATATATCTATCTATATATATAAAAATAAGTTGTCTGTCCGTTACGCTAGATTATATCTTCTATATATATAAAAGAAAACAAACTGGAATGTAAAAACTGGAAATTGCATAAATATTTCGAAATATTTTGACAATAGATAAAAGTAATTCGAAAAAGATAAATGGTAAAAAACTAAAAAAAAACTAAGAGAAAAAATTAAAAAAAAAAAATTAAAAATTAAAAAAAGAAAAAAAAGAAAAAACCTAAAAAGAAAAAACGTAAAAAAATAAAAAAGATTAAAAACTAAAAAAAAACTAAAAAAGCTAAAAACTAAAAAAAGAAAAAACTAAAAAAAAAACTGGGAATTGCACAAATATTTCAATATATTTTGACAATAGATTAAAGTAATTCGAAAACCTTAAAACAGATACCCCAAATTTGAGGTTTAATTTAAATTGTTGGAGCTTTAGCATGCTTGGCACGTAAAGATTTTTCCAAGTGTCAATGTTAGAATGAACATTGAGAAATTGAAGAAAACAAATCAATAAAAAGAAGAAACTAAAAAAAGAAAAAACTAAAAAAGAAAAAAAAATAAAGAAGAAACTGTATCTATATATATAAAAATCTATCTTCTATATATATAAAAATAAGTTGTCTGTCCGTTACGCCAGATTATATCTTAAATATATATAAAAATGAAACTAAACTGAAAAGCAAACTGAAACTAAAAATGTAGAAACTGGTAATTGCAGAAATATTTCTATATATTTTGACAATAGATTAAAGTAATTCGAAAACCTTATAACAGATATTTATAATTTTGAGTTTTATTATAAATTGTCGAGTGTTTGCATGCTTGGTACGTAAAATTTTTTTCTAACATCAATGTTAGAATGAACACTGAAAAATTGAAAAACATTGAAAAAGGTAGAATGTTACCAAAAAGCAAAACCAGGCTTGCGGTTCAAAGAGAAATGGCCAGATTAAGAATGTGCAATTTACGTCAACGAAGGCGTGTCGAGGAACTACCAGAGCAACGCGAAACCAGACTTGCTTCTGAAAGAGAAAGTAAAAAAAGAAGGCGTGCCGAGGAATCAAAAGAACAGCAGGGAAACAGGCTTGAGGCTGATAGAGAAAGTAAGAAAAGAAAGCGTGCCGAGGAATCAGAGCAATCTGAAAGTTATCACACAGGGATTGTTCGAATAGAAATTACAGACCGCGACACTCAAAGAGAAATTACAAACTGGGATACCGGGACACAAATGACGACCGGGACACAGGGAATATTAATGACGACCGGGACACAGGGACACATCATTAGAATAATGAGGTATAGATCTGAATACGGATTGTTTTTCCCATGGACAATTATATGTTGCATGTTCAAGAGTCAGTAAACCTGACAATCTATTTATATGTACAGACAATGGGACAGCGAAGAATGTTGTATATTCGCATGTTTAACTAAGTTGTCTGTGGATCTGTGGATCTGTGGATCAGGTGACGATCCACAAAAAAGGTAAAAAACTAAAAACTAAAAAAAAAACTGAAAAAACTAAAAAAAGGCAAAAACTACAAAAAAAACTAAAAACTAATAAAAAAATAAAAAAGCTAAAAAACTAAAAAAACTAAAAAATCTAAAAAACTAAAAAAACTGAAAACTAAAAAAAAACTTAAAAAAAGGAAAAAACTGAAAAATAGAAGAGAAAAAGAAAACTAATAAAATTAAGAATAAAATAAAAAAAATAAAAAAGATAAAAACTAAAAAAAAAGTAAAAAGAAAAAACGAAAAAAAACTAAAAAAGCTAAAAAAAAGGTAAAAACCAATAAAAAACTAAAAAGAAAAAAAGGAAAAAAACTAAAAAAACTAAAAACTAAAAAAAAACTTAAAAAAAAGGAAAAAACTGAAAAATAGAAGAGAAAAAGAAAACTAATAAAATTAAGAATAAAAATGAAAAAAAATAAAAAAGATAGACTAAAAAAAAAGTAAAAAGAAAAAACGAAAAAAACTAAAAAAGCTAAAAAAAAGGTAAAAACCAATAAAAAACTAAAAAGAAAAAAAGAAAAAAAACTAAAAAAAATTTTCATCTAAAAAACTAAAAAAAACTAAAAAAGGTAAAAACTAAAAGAACTAAAAAAGAAAAAAAACTAAAAAAAGGAAAAAAAACTGAAAAATAAAGGAGAAACAATCTAAATAAATGACGACACTCAAAGAGAAAGCGACCGAGACAAAAGGAATGTTCGATTAGCAATCAACAAAGCACCGGGACACAGGGAGTATAAATGACGACGACCGGGACACAGGGACATAACTACAAAGGGGACGCCGGGGCGCACAGGGGGATATATAAATGAATAAAATTAAGAATAAAATAAAAAAAAAATAAAAAAGATAAAAACTAAAAAAAGTAAAAAGAAAAAACGAAAAAAAATTAAAAAAGGTAAAAACCAATAAAAAACTAAAAAGAAAAAAAGGAAAAAAAACTAAAAAAACTAAAAACTAAAAAAAAAAACTTAAAAAAAGGAAAAAACTGAAAAATAGAAGAGAAAAAGAAAACTAATAAAATTAAGAATAAAAATAAAAAAAATAAAAAAGATAAAAACTAAAAAAAAAGTAAAAAGAAAAAACGAAAAAAACTAAAAAAGCTAAAAAAAGGTAAAAACCAATAAAAAACTAAAAAGAAAAAAAGGAAAAAAACTAAAAAAAAGTTTCATCTAAAAAACTAAAAAAACCTAAAAAAGGTAAAAACTAAAAGAACTAAAAAAGAAAAAAAACTAAAAAAAGGAAAAAAACTGAAAAATAAAGGAGAAACAATCTAAATAAATGACGACACTCAAAGATAAAGCGACCGGGACAAAAGGAATGTTCGATTAGCAATCAACAAAGCACCGGGACACAGGGAGTATAAATGACGACGACCGGGACACAGGGACATAACTACAAAGGGGACGCCGGGGTGCACAGGGGGATATATAAATGACGATGGCGACTCAGGGAATGGTTGATTCACAGGTGGGACATAGGGACACAACTACAATGGCGCGTAACTAATATGGCGCGTAACGACTTACGCAAGCGGGGGGGCTTGGGGGGGGGCGCGAAGCGCCCCCACCAACTAGGTGTTGGGGTGGCGCGAAGCGCCACCCCAACAGCTAGTATATATATATATATATATATATATATATATATATATATATATATATATATATATATATATATATATATATATATATATATATATATATATATATATATATATATATATATATATATATATATATATATATATATATATATATATATATATATATATATATATATATATATATATATATATACATATATATATATATATATATATATATATATATATATATATATATATATATATATATATATATATATATATATATATATATATATATATATATATATATATCTTATTATAGAACTCTTATATAGAATTTATATTGATCTTTCGCCGCATCAGAAATTGTTGCTAAAGTTTTTATATTTTGACAACAAATAAACAAAGTTTTTTTAATAGACTAAAATATCCATATTATACCTAACAAATAACTTGAAAATATTATGTGTACGATTGGGACTGTCCCCTCTCAACTCCTTGCAAAATCCCAATAAATCATCAGAGTAAACTACTAGCAGCTTTTATGGGTGCAACAAATCCAATAAATGGATAATTATAATTTTGGTAACTATTATTTTATTTATTTTTATTTTACTTTGTAATTATATAATTATTAATCATAGAATTTATAAATTAATATCAATTAGATAAATTTACAAATATTAATTATAATTATAAAATTTATAATTATAAATTTGTAACCATAACTCTTGTAAACATGTAATTCAGTTATTCTTTTTCCTTGTTTAACAAAGACATACACAATTGGATCTTCTTAATGCAATGTGAAAAGTATCTTCTACTGTGATCCTTTTGCCCTTGTCGTTGAATGGACATCAGGACTTCTCATGATAGGGGTCAGAATGGCTTCAGTTCTATAATAAACCAGAAATTATAAAGATTTTTAATCTACACAATGAGAAAGGCTCTTCTTTTGGTAATTTAAAAAGACCACTAGAATTTTTATTTTCATCTACGAACTTTTTGTTAGTAATAAATATACATAGCTTAAAAATTAACTTACGCAATCAACTTATATATTCGTGTATTTTTATTACGTATACGAGGGGGTTCACCCCTTCGTCAATATCTCTCTTTTTACACTAAAGTTTAAATTTGTTCCAATTTATTAACAATGATCCCTGAATCACAAATGCTGTTTAATTAGAATAATAGCTCTTTGAAAGTACTAAAAAAAGGTGCACCCCCTTATATACGTAACAATTTTTGTTCGTTTTAACTTTTAATGTTGCTTCTTACTTTCAGTTGAAACAAACTTGTCTTTTTATTATTTAATTTCTGATCGTTTTTCAAATAGTTTTGGGAAATCCAGAGCCCCCTTCATAGAAAATTCTCTCCCCCTTGAAAAGTTCCTCAATTTAGAGACCTTACCGCGTAACCCTCTCCCCTCCCGACCTTCTTGACATACAAAAGAATAACCCTTGAAAACCTCTGTATGTTTCCCAATAACCAATACTATATGTAAACAATGGGCAAAGTTCATATCTTGCATTGCTTCCCCCTGGGACTGTGTAGGATTAAGGCGTCCTCAAAACATAGCTATTAGATTTTTTGGCTATGCCGAACAAAATGGCTATCTCAAAATTTGAAATACTTTGGGTAAAAATGAGCTTTGTAGGAGGCCTAGTCGCCCTCCAATTTTCCTATCACTCTGCTTGATTTCTTTGTTTTTAGTTGCTAGTTCGAAGCTATTATAAAGTATGAATTTTGGTTTATCAATTGATATGAGTAAAATCTTCCTCTCCAAGTTCATGAAAGGGTAGTCCCTAAGAATATTCTACCAAACCTGTTTGGAAAAAGATAAGAATCCGCAAAAAGGAGGTATCTTTAGATTGATTTAACAGTTTTAGGAATTTCCTGTAGCTTACCCACCTTGACTGAAAACCTTGAAGGCACATAAAGCCGTTTACTTACCAACGGTCATTCGACACTGAAGCTCGCAAAATAATTTTTAAGATATCAAATGGCCTCAATTTTCTTTTACCTAAACCATCCTTCTTACGAAGAAAAATTAAGCAAACAATTCTGTTTTTTCCCCTTTTAAAAATATTAAGAATACATTTTTCTTTCTTATAAATAAAATCTTTCTTTTATTTTAAATTAATATTTTCTTTAAAAATGCTAGAAATTGCCAAACTGCTAACTTATCTTACATAAGTACCATAGGTTAAAAAGAGTATTCTTTAATTTGTTATTGTCACCTTCTAAAATTTAATAACATTTCATCTTTCTTATATATGAAAGGTTTATTTTTAGATTCAATTCAAAAATTAGAAACATGCTAGAAATTACCAAACTGCTTACTCACCTCCCATAACACCATAGGTGAAAATGAATACATAAAAATTGTTTGCCTGTGAAGCCCCAATAAATGATACAAATCCAAGAATACTGCCAAATATCACTGTCCTCGCAAAACCAATTACGTCTGCAAGTGCATGAGCAAATGGACCTTTAAAGAAAACAAAAAGAAAACCTCAATTTCAAATCATTGAGCATTAACTATCGTAGACTAAAAGAAAAAAATTAATTATGAAGGTTATTAATAATTAATAATAATAAACATTAATAAATAATACGAGTATAAAAATAATAATGACATTAAATAATAATAACAATAATAATAAGCATAATACAGTACAACTAACTATTAGATTTAAACATAATAATAAAGACAGAGAATAATAATGTAAATATTTAAAAGAAGATTTAAAAGAAGAATATTTAAATATAAAAAAGAAGTCCAACAAGTAAAAGTACTTAGTTTCAATAATCATAAATCAACGTAAACAACAAGCCAATCTTCCTCCAACGCAATCTATGCAAAGACGCTCTCTTTACCCCCTCCCAACAAGTTCAAACTTACCCTACATCTTTCCTTACGGCATCCTCCCACCAAATTTGGTAGGACCTGCTTTTTGTGTGTCCTTACAAGAGCGATATTTTGAAATTTGTTGTCCCTCATCTGGAGAACGTTTCCTAGCCAACTCAATCTTTCTTTCATTACAGCCCGTGAAAGCGAGATTGAACCAAATTTTTTGTATGCCTCACTACTTAAAATACGGTCAGTCAGACAAGTACCCAGATTAATCCGTAGATAATTTCAATGGAAAACATCTAACAAATCCTTCTCCGTTTTTATGAGCACCCAGACTTTAGAACCCTACTTGGCCATTGTCCCATTGTGCCTTCTAATATTCTAATCTTAGTTTAAACTTTTTTGAAATTTGAAAAAGACGAAGGCCTTGGCTATTCTACTTTAACATCTTCCTTATACCTACCGTCTTTACTAATAATACTATTAGTGGAATTTTTAGTGGAAAAGACGTTTAAATACCTTTGTTCCAATTATTGTCTCAATACTATCTTAATAGCCTAGTCTACAATTAGAAATAAGAAAAGCCCACTCTTACTGTAAAAATAGCTTTAAAGTTTAAAAATACTTTAAGACAGTAGAGGGTCAAGATTTTTGGCATCTCCACACATTGAATTCTACATGAAGTTCCAAAGTATAGAAAATTTAGTTCAGAAATGAGAAACATCACAGCACGCAAAAAGGGAATTTTCCCTTTGCGTCACAGCAATAGCTTCAGTTGCTACTTGGCATTCAATCAGATATATATGTCATTCAACTTGAATATATATTCAACAGAATTGGCATTCAAACAAAATATATATGACATGTACACTTTGAATTGTTGTTGTTGTTGTTGATTATTAACGTCTCCTCTAGATCCAGCTTCTATTTCTTGATGGAGTAATCTGAAACAAACTTCATAATTTCTGTTTTTCCCTTTTTATTTTATTTCAAACTAATGTAATATTCTAGCTAAAATCATCCAGTCTATCATAGAATTCTTGAATAGAATTCAAGAACAGCATGATCATTTCCAGTCTTATAACATCATCATTTATCACTATCCCAAGCTTAACATTGAGTTTGACAAGTTTGACATTGAGTTTGAGCTTAACAAGACTAACATTGAGACTGCCAAGCTTTTCTCTTGGACATAAATTTCTCATATTCCTTCTAAGTCTCTCGCAAAAAGAGACACTCAATTAGAAAGTGATGTAGAGTCTCACTCTACAAATTACAAGCTTTACAAATTGGGCTATAAATTTTCCCAATCCTAAATAGTCTTATATTAGTACTTACAGGATCTGATAAAAAAAAGAATAACAATTTACAATTATTTTTATCCAACTTACTATAAATTTTATTATCAAAGTGGTTACGTTTTATCTGGGCTACAAGCTGATTATGGATTAAATCCATCAAAATCTCCTTTGACTCAATCCTCTTCTGATAGCTCTCTTATAATCATCTCCCTCTGCACAATGCAGGTACTGTGCTGATGTCTATACTATCTGAATTTCAAATCCGTTTTGAAGCAATTGAACAAGTGTGCTGTAACAACTGCTGATTTCTTGTTTGTTTTTTTTTTAAATAAAACTTTGGTGCTTTTTCATTGCTGCAGTGGACCTGCCATCTGCCACTTCTATAGCTCAAGGTCTTCTTGATAAAGTAAAGGATTGGTGCTGGTCAAATGGTATGGCTTTTAACAGCCGAAAGAGTGCCATTGTCAACTTCAGGACCCCTTACCGTATGAGAGACGCACAGGAGCCAATCACCCTGACTTTTGGGAACGACATTATATCACCACACAAAATGGATGTATTCTTTCTTATTTCTGTGATATGATTTGAGCTTTTCAACATAGTTTTGAAATGAATCATAATTTTTATTATTTTTCCCAAAGCACCCACCAGCCTTGCAAGTACTTTCACATCCTCCTCTTCCTCTAACAGCATCATTTTTTAATGATTTTAATGCTTGATATTCAACTTCTTTTACCATGATTTCTGTTATTAAACTTTTTAAGGGATAGATTTTAGTGTAGTGAGTAACTTATGAGCTGGAATAAATTAAAACTTAGTTCAAATTTGTAGAAAATTTTGTAGTTTGAAAGACCAACCCAAAACTTCTACTTAGAAGACACAAATATTTATGCAGTTTATAAAATAACTAAATATCTTATAGTTTACATATTTTGCAATTATTTTTATAGTTCGTTCTTTGTTATAAACTATCAATTAAGATTTCAATTATTATGAACTAGCGTTTGTCCTAAATTATAACAAGCGAAACAAAAACCAAACTAATTTTAAAATTTCCAGGTATTTTTCTGGTTTGAATCAAAAATTTAAATTATTGGTAGGACATCATAAATATTTTTGTAGTTTGGAGTAAAATAAAATTATTTTATTTAAAATTTTCAGGTATTATTATAGTTTCAGTTGACAAATCAAGTTTTTGATAAGACTTTCCTAAAAACTACTGCAGTTTACGTAGCTATGTCTACATGTTTCTTATAATGGAAAAAGTTCTTTGTTAAAATAAAAATTTATTTTAAGATTTTTTTGTTAATTACAAAAACACGTTAAGCCTGGATTATTATGTTTAGTTCGTTCGTTTGTAATTTCATCTTTGGTAGAACTTGCTATACTTTTGGTGTTTTCATAGATGATTTTTTGCGTTTCGAAAGGAAATCGTTGCTTGGCTCTCTATTAGTTGGAGTCCACATGACTGTAGGTAAAAAATCCATTTTGCTGATTTCTGTTTGATTTACTCTTGAAATGTTTCTTAATCAGGTACCTACACATTTTTAAACTAAAACGTTTAAAAATTAAAGTTTTAGTTTTGTTTTAAGAATCAAAATAATAGGAGGGGAACTAGCCCTCCTCCCAAAGCTTTCTTTTCCTCAAACGTATCTCTTCGCAGTTGTGAGATACCAATACAGTTTAAAATAGTTCAAAGAACACAGGAAAATCCATGCCCTCTAGTTTACTTTTCAAATTAAACCTGATCTAAAGCAACAAAATAGCTAGCTGATTATACCACTACCTATTTAAGTACTTTACCAATGTATGAAATCTTAAGTATACTTCAACAGGCTTACCTTAAAGACGGAAGTAAATGAGCCTTGTTTTTAGAGTGTTGAATTTGAAACCAACTTTTTGCATATAGAAGCTTGAAACCTGTAAAGTAGGGTTCTCTGATGCGGTTAATCTGATGGTGTGATTTTCATTAAGATTTTATGGCTTCTAGAGGCTTCTGTTTTCCCCTATTTTCGAAAAAAAGGCAAATTTTCTCAGGTTCATAACTTTTGATGGGCAAGACTAAACGTAATGAAACTTGATAAAAAGAATGACATTTTTATGATGATTTCAAATATACAAGTTTCATTACGTTTAGTCTTGTTTTAGTCCTTGATATTAATAAAAATTAATAATTTATTTGTTACCCGCTTGTTTTGACAATTTAAGCGGAGTAAAAACGTTAAGGAAAGAAAAACAAAATAACACAAACAATACAATCAATACAGTCTAAATAAAAGGGTGGTAAGGACCCAAGCGTTGACAGGCCTCAGCACCTAATCTAGCATGGGTTTTTTATAAACAAAAATAATATCAGTGGCACAAAACCTTCTAATAATCTTCTGATTTCTATAAGAACGCGGCAGATACAATAAATATTTGCAATAACGAAAATACAGAACTCTTATACCTTGCAAATCTTGATTATTAAAAAACAGGCACAAACCGGAAAGAAACAATATAGAATGATTGCAATATGTAGAATAAAGCCTGGATAAAGCCTTTCGTGAAAATCTGCCTCGGTTCGGGACAATTTTTGCGTACCAATTTTAAGTTTACTTTTAATATCATTAAGCCCACAAGATCAAAAAGCCGATAAAGATGAGCAAATACTAATACCAAGCCACCGAATCGAAGAAACAAGCTTAACTGAACAATAACCACAAGCAAGATCACTACTTTGATGCTTAGAATTAAAAACTAAATATTCACATTTTTCAGTATTAAGTTTGAGGCCAATTTCCTCAAAAGACTTAGAAACAAGCTGGGTCGACTTAATTAGGCTAGATTTAGTACGGCTGATCAAAATTAAATCATCTGCATATGCAATATTCGAAAGATTAGTTAGGCCTAAGAAGTATGATGGATTAATACGTGGCAAAACAAAATAAAGACAAGCATTAAAAAGATAAGGGGATAAGACTCCTCCTTGTCTAAGACCAGAACGGATGGGGATATTATCAACGTAGGTGTCACCTGATTTGAGTTGAACATATGAATTAGCATACCAAAAACGAAGATTTGATATAATAAACACATTAGCACCAAGTTGGATTAAAGAATACCAAAGTTGGCTATGGCATATTGAATCAAATGCTTTTGAAACATCGAGTGCACAAAAAAGAACCTCAAAATCATTTTTATGCGCTTCAAGTAATAGCGAAACTATAGCACGATGAGCATGTTGTCGTCCTATATAAGGCTTGAAGCCAAACTGATTAGAAATATAATCACTTTAGACAGGAGATCAGGGAGCAAAAAATATTCAAATACTTTACTTAAAGTAGAAGCAACCGTAATAGGCCTATAAGAAGCACAACTAGTTGCATCCTTACCACGTTTCAAAATTGACGTAATGTTACCAACTAAAAAAGACTCAGGGACTAAAGAAGAGCATAAACACATCTGAAAAAGTAACTGCAAATGATAAGCTAATTCTTCCGAATCGGTATTGAGATGAAGAGCACTGATGCCGTCTATATTATAAGATTTCGTTTTAAGTCTCTCTACACTTCTTTTGACACAGTCAACACAAATGGGAAGTACATGACCTTGAATGATTTTCCATGACTTTTAAGGCAACAGATTAGAACAGATCTTGGCAAAACGAAAATGAACCGCATATATCACTGTATCGAAAATCTTACTATAATGATTGATCAATGATACATTAGGGATTCGGTCGACCGCAGGCGATCTATCGAACTTCGCGACATTAATCACTTTTTTCCACTGGCTAAGAATCTGAGGAAATTCGGCACCATTATACCTGATTCTTCAAAAATAGCGCTTAAAATCAACCTTTGTTCTTTCTTTAATTTTGAAAAATTACCCCTTAAAGAGCGGCTGCAAGCTATCCACATTTTTAGCCACAATTTAGCCCGATTTTGTATAGTTTTGAGCTCTGGGTTATTCTTCCAAATTCAACTTCTTGTTTGGGCTCGAAAGCGATATAGGGGAACAGCTACCTCTTCAGACCTCTTTAAGCACGATACAATGTGGCTATTTTAAATATTAAGCTGAATTCTGGCTTGTGGGGATCCAACACCTGTATACAACAGATTAAAAGGGACTTTAAACGTTGATAGAAGTCTAACGAGCGTAGAAAAATAAAGAGGCCAGTCAGCTTTGTTCCATTCTCTTTTAGAAATCCATTTTCTAGAATTAGAACGAAGGTTCTTTTCAGTAGTAGCATTAAGGGTAACAGGGAGGGATGGGGGTAGATGGTCATAATCAGGCTCATCCTTATCAACATGGACTTTGCCACAGATGAGACGAGAAGAAACGATACAATGGTCAATGTCCGAAAGTGAGCCACTATTATGGATATAGGAATGGGAGGCATCTTTTTTCGAAATTTTGTAACTATTCAGTAGGGAATCGAAAAGAAGCTCAGTCCTGCACTGATGAAGAGTTAATATTACAGTTCATATCACCGATTAATAACCAGTCCAGTCCATTACTCTCAATGCCATTCAGAAGACTTTTCATTAATGCGCAAGATTTTGTAAATTTAGTTAGACTTCTGAGGGATTTCTGGTCGCAGGGGAGATAAACATTAATGAGGACAAGGTTGGCAAGACGAATAGCTATATAACAATCACTCTCCTGATAACATAAAGGGGGTGTTAAAAACATCGTCTTTTTTATTAAACATGCTAGGTTACCTGATGGTCTGCCAGAGGTTTTGCGTGCAGTTTTAGAAAAAACTAAGTGGTCATTACTTCTCCGTAGGGAGTTTAAGCTCACTAAAGGTAGGAGATGTTCCTGGAGGAATAAAACATCAAAACTTTCTAATTTCTGATCCAAAGAAACGTCTTTATCCTTAGTACCGTTAATATTGAACGAACATAAAGTGAAGTTAGTCTTCAATATATTGTGGTTTCAAAGACTATATAGTTGAGCCAAGCCTCTTCTATCGATTCCTTCAATGCACCAGTGCAGATTGAAAACCACTCTTGCGGTAATCGTCTTATCACTTTATTAATACCTTTAGGTTTGACAATTCTAAATTTGTAGTGATAGGCGTATTTTCCCCCCTCCCCTATCGCTTGGAGACTTTGTCCGAGTGCAATATTAAAAAGCAACAGAGAATATAAGACAAATAAAAATGATTTTAAAAAAAAATTTAGGAACTTTCTCCCAATGTTAAAAAGAAAAAAAACATGCAGAAGATGTGGTTTACAATATTTTATTGTTCACTTTTACAATTTGTTCCCCTACCCCAAGGGTTCTTATGGCTACACTATCATTGGATAAAAATTTATTGATACTTTAAACTATAGTGAACAAAAGAAACACATCAAAAGCTAGATAAAATATACACAGGGACTAGATTAAAGAGATATAATCAGAGCTAGATATAATCAGGGGCTAGATCTAAAATATAGACAGGGGCAAAATATATACAAAAACTAGATTTCAAAATATGTTCTAAGAAAGTGGCTGGTTTCCCTCTAATCACTTTAAGCTAATATAAAACTTATATTGTTCTTTCGGTGCAACAGGATTTATTGCTAAAATTTGGAACTTTTGACATCAAATAAACTGAGTTTTTTTTTAATAAACCAAAATATTCATATTAAACCTAAAAGTAAGTTATAACATATTTCTTATATGACGGGTATTGCCACTCTTCATCTCCTTGCAAATCCCAATAAATCATTAGGGTAAATAACTTTTTCTGTTTTCTTGGTTGACAAAGAAATACATGATTAGATCTTCTTAAGGCAAACTGAAAAGTATTTTTTACTCTGGTCTTATTGCCCTTGTATGTGATTGGGCATCAGGACTTCTCATGATAGGGGTCAGAATGGCTTCAGCTCTATAATAAACCAGAAATTGCAAAGACTTGTAACCTAAATAATGAGAAAGCCCCTCCTCTCTTTCTGAATCACATTTTTAGTGGTGATTTCCTTTCTTTCCTGCAATTAAGACATTATAAATTTATTTTTATTGAAAAATGAAAATATTTTTAGTTTTTAAAAATGTTCTCAATTACTTAAAGAAAAATATCGACAAAGAATTTATTTAAATAAAACAGTAGAACAACCTAAAATTATCAACAACCTAAAACAAAATAAATAAAGCCACAAACTATTAGAACGAACAGAGTTTACAATGAATCACTTATATAATTATAATTAAAGCATTATACTACTTATTATAGTTATATACGAACAGAATTTAGCCTTAAAAGAACGTTCCCAGAGAAGTATTTCAAGGAAAAGTAAAGAACAACACCAGAGTGTAAGAGAAAAAGAAACAAATTTATTTCACATCGAAATAGAAAAAATAAGTTTCAAGGGCATCGTAGAACATGGAATTATTAGGCCGAATAATTGAATAGCCAAATCATCATTGTATCCCATGATTTGGATAAATTAATGCTAATTGGCACCTGGAATCAGATTTATCATCTTTCAAGGTACGTCAGCTTTTCAAAAATTGCTTAGTTAGATGAAAAGAGATCAATAGGGATCAGTTTCCCTTGTTTGTGTAAAGTTTTTTCTTTCTTGGGTTTCGGTTTGAACTAGCTGAAGTAAATTCTCGCATAAACTCGTTTAACCGAACTGGGTGATTCTACTTGGGGTTTGTGTCTGTGTCTATCTTTTTTTCATCTAATATAGCAATTTCTCCGTCTATGCCAGTTAAATACAGATGAAATCTTGCGTTCAAAAGTACTTAACGTTATTTTGAATAAAGTTAACGTTAACTGCTTAAAAATAATTTGTAAATGAAATATTGAAAGTGAATAAAATAAAAGGTTGCTAATGAACAGATTTCAAGATATTCCATTCCATTGCTACTCAACACTTTACATACAGGCTAAGAATATCGGTCATTAGGTAACTAGAGTTTTCTTTTTCAATGGTCACCATCTCCCTCTATAGTTTCACGAGTGATGTTATCATTAAATCATTTAATTTTTGAATATACATATCATTTGCTGGTTATATTTTTGAATTTTAATATTTTAGTGACTGCTGTTTTGTTTAGTTTTAGTTCTGGATTAAAGTTTACAATTATGAAGAAGCATAAAACAAACAGCTTGGAATCCAAAATTTAGGTCAAGAAAAAAACTTTCGGATATTTCTTTATACAGTTAAAAAAAAAGTATTTGGGTTTTCAATAAGTTTTAAAAGTAACAAGGACGTGAGTATCTACCGTTTCTGTCTCAAAAGTTATATGAGAAAATGAACTTTATGTTGAATAAACTTTTTTTTTTCTTTCACTTAGATAAAGAATTTTCCTGGAAATACTTTTCTGCTCAACATCAGCTTTATCAACGTCATATTTAGCCAGAATTAATTCTTGTATCTCAAAGCTGTATCCGTAGGGGAGGGTGGGGGGGTTTACTGGGTTTGAACCGATTTTTCCACCCTGTCTTAAAGTGACAAAAGTGTATTTTTAAAAAATTTTGATGTGTTTTTTAAAGGTTTTCTCAAACAAAAAACGACCCCGGCAATTGATCCTCACTTAAATGAATCAAGGGGGGAGATTATTTTTTATTTTATGTCCTTGGCACTTTTAGTGTGACTTCCTTTCCGTTTTTCGGTTTCTGTTCTATTGCCTGAAGAAAATGAATTGGTATTGCTAGGGTCAGCCATCCTTGCCCGATTTGATGCTGGTAAGTCTGAAAGCTTACAGCTGCCATTATGAAGATCTCTGGTTCAGCTAGTTCAGTTACACCGAATGTCGTGAACAAGAGTTTTGTTGGATTTTACTGATTTTGATAAAGTACTCAGGTAAAAAGCTAAGCCTCCTCCCATGCTCTATATTTGATAAAATTTCGTTGACAGATTATTTTAATTATCATTTCTAAAGACTGAAGCAACAGCTACTCAAGTCAAACAATACTATTTTTTTACTTTTTCTTCCATTTCTAGTATACTATTTTCCTTTTCTGTCATAAAAATGTATATTTTAATGAGGGAGCAGTCGAAAATGTGATAATTATCATATAAGTGAAAATATTGAGCAATACATAAAACAAAAAGAATGTAAAACAAAGCTAAAACTAAAACAGCAAGCTGTAAAAAAATAGAAATTTCACAGGAATTCTCTTGAAACATATAAATATCCTTATTTTAAGAAGTATGAAGGTAGAGGCAGCTTGTGGCAGCTTACGCTTACTCTTTTTTTGCACTTAATTACACGCATTTTTGAATGGCTTAAAAATGAGCAGAAATCAGGCTGACTTAGAGCAAATTACAGCAGACGTTTTTGTTTCTATTTGACACGGAAAGGTATTATTTGACCCTGCCCCCTTCTTTCTGGTAAATATGATTTATTTTTGAAACCCCAAATTCTCTGTTCCTCATTCTTTGTTGAGGCAGTTGGCTGCTCGGAATGACTTGGGGGATGCAAACTCATAGTGTCGTTCGAGGCAGAATGAAACGCTGACATCTTAACAATCTTCAGTTAATAGAAAATATGGTACTATATGCACTATAGAAATCATTTTTTGAGTTTCATTTCCTTTTTTTTTTTACAAAAGTAACAAAACTATGCTTAGTGGATTTTTCAACTGCATTTTTCATCAGGAATATAAATTTTCTTCCAACATAAACAACATTCATTTGTCAGGCAGAGATTTCAAACCACATTTATTTCACAGGCAGATAAAATGTCAATAGTTTGCCGATAAAATTTCAATAATTTGTCTGTGATTCAGTTTTTCAATTTATTTGTCAGTTTATCATTTCTATGAAATGGTATACATTTATAAAAAAATTTAATTCTTAAATATTATTGACTCAATTACATGGCTAGTAGTTTAATTAACAATCATGAGCTGAAATTGGTACCGAATAGCAAAAAGAAAAGAATAATAAATAAATAAATAATAAAAAATCTGAATTCTTCTTCGACCAGGCCAACGTCGTCACATCCTTGTCAGGTTATACTTATGCAGCCTTACACGCCTTTGCAGGTTTTTAAATACAATAATGGTTGTCGTTGTTTTGCTTTCTGACAGGTGCGACATCTGGAAATTACTGCCATCTGTAGAGACCAATCACTGCTGACAATAGTGCCAATTCCCAAAATTTAGAGGGGGGAAGAATATAGAAAACGAAACAAAATAAGAAAATAGAAGAAAGAAAAACTTTTTTTTTAAATTTGTTTCTATCATCACTTGTTAATAAAGCTTGGTGTACTAACACTACGAATAAGCTGTAAAGTTAATATTTAGGACATGCATCAATTGAATAAATTGTCTCAAATGGGATATTACGAATTATATCAATCAAACAGTTCGTGGTAACGAACTGTAGTAAGCAGCGACCCGGCTCAATAGTAACCAAAATTCTAAAAAATCAAATTTTGATACCAATAGCTACATCAAAAGAATCACATTTTGATGTTGATTTTAATTATACAAGTTTCATCAAGTATAGTTATACCCATCAAAAGTAACAAGCCAGAGAAAATCGCGGATGCTTGTTTTTTTTTTTCGGGGGTGATCGTATGGACCCAGTGGTCCTAAAATGTTACGAGAGGGCTCATTCCAACGGAAATGAAAAGTTCTAGTGGACTTTTTAAGTGACCAAAAAAATTGTAGGGTACCTAGGCCCCCTTCCACGCCAATTACTTTCCCAAAGTCAACGGATCAAAATTCTGAGATAGCCATTTTATTCAGCGTAGTCGAAAAACCTTATAACTATGTCTTCCAGGACAACTTGCTCCTCCGCAGTTCCCGTGAGATGTAACTTGGCAGGCATATCAGGGATCGGAGCAGATTAAAGTAGAAATAGTCTTTTTGCCGATTTGACCATATGGGGGGGGGGTGAGTGGGGGAGCGGATAATTTGGAAAAAAATGGAGAAAATGAGGTATTTTTAACTTACGAAGGAGTGATCGGATCTTAATGAAATTTGAAGTTTGGAAGGATATCGTCTCTCAGAGCTTTTATTTTAAATCCCGACTGGATCCGGTGGCATTGAGGGGAGTTGGAGGGAACCTACAATCGTGGAAAACGCTTAGAGTGGAGGGATCGGGATGAAACATGGTAGGAAAAATAAGTACAAGTCCTAGACACATGATTGACATAAGAGGGACGGATCTCCTCTCTTTGGGGGAGTTGGGGGGGGGGGGTTAATTTTGAACAAATTAGAAAAAAGAGGTATTTTCAACTTATGAAGGATTGATCGTGTGAGGGACATATCGTGTCTCAGAGCTCTTATTTTAAATTTCGACTGGATCCCGTGACATTAGGGGTAATTGAGGGGGGAATCTAAAATCTTGGAAAATGCTTAGAGTGGAGGGATCGGGTTGATGGGAATTATAATCACAAGCCTTAGATACGTGATTGACATAACTGGGACGGATCTGCTCTCTTTGGGGTGGGGGGGGGGGTTAATTCTGAAAAATTAGAAAAATGAGGTTTTTTAACTTACGAAGGATTGATCCGATCTTAATGAAATTTGATGTTTTGAAAGATATCATGTATCAGAGCTCTTATATTAAATTTCAACCTTATCCGGTGAAAGGGATGTTGGGCGTGGGTGGAACCTAATCCCTCGGAAAATGCTTAGAGCCGAGGGATCGGGATGAAACCTGGTGGGAAAAATAAGCACAAGTCCTAGATATGGGATTGACATAACCGGAACGGATCTGCTCTCTTTAGGGGAGTTGGGGGGGGGGGTTTAATTCTAAAAAAAATAGAAAAAATGAGGTATTTTTAACATGCGAAAGAGTGATCGTATCTTAATGAAATTTCGTATTTAGAAGGATCTCAAAACTTGGATATCTTATTTTTATCCCGACTGGGCCCAGCATCATTGGGGGGGGGGGCGAACACCTTGGAAAACTCTTAAAGCGGAGAGACCAGAATGAAACTTGTTGGAAACAATAAGCACCAGTCCAAGATAGGTGACTGACATGACCGGACCAGATCCACTCTCTCTGGTGGGGTTTGGGGGGGGAGTAATTCGGAAAAATTAGAAAAAATGAGGTATATGTAACTTACGAACGGGTGATCAGATCTTAATGAAATTTGATATCTAGAAGGATCTTGTGCTTCAAAACTCTCATTTTAAATACCAACCAGATCTGGTGACATTAAAGGGAGTTGGAAGGGGAAACCGGAATTCTTGAAAACGTTTCAATTCTACGTTCGGAATTCTTCGGAAAACGTGAAACCGAGGTATCTTACGAATGGGTGATCGGATTGCAATGAAATTTAATATATAGAAGAATCTAATGTCTCAAATGCTCCATTTTAATTCGAATCGGATTCGGGGACATAGAGGGCTGGAAGGGGGAAACAGAAATCTTGGAAACCAAAAATCTTAGAAAACACTTAGAGTGGAGATATCGGGATGAAACTTGATGGGAAGAATAAGCATAAGTCATAGATACGAGATTGACATAACTGGTACGGATCTGTTCCATTTGGGGGAGCTGAGGGTTGTTAATTTGGAAAAGTTAGAAAAATTGATGTATTTGTAACTTAAGAACGGGTGACCGGATCTTAATGAAATTTGATATTTAGAAGGAACTCATGTTTCAGAGCTCTTACTTCAAATCCCAACCAGATCTGTTGACATTGGGAGGGGTAGCTGGAGGGGAAAACCAGAAATCTTGGAAAATTCTTGTAAATGTCGTAGTTACTTGACTGACGTAACCGGACTGGATCCGCTCTGTTTTGGGGAGTTAGATGGTGGGGTTCAGTGCTTTGGCGAGTTTGGTGCTTCTGGACGTGCTAGGATGATGAAAATTGGTAGGCGTGTCAGGGAGCTGTACAAATTGACTTGATAAAGTCGTTTTCCCCGATTCGAACATGTGGGAGGCTCAAGTGTGAGGAAAAATTAGAAAAAATGAGGTATTTTTAACTTGCGAGTGGATGATCGGATCTTAATGAATTTTGATATTTAGAAGGACCTCGTGACTCAGAGCTCTTATTTTAAATCCCGACCGGCATCAAGCCTCTGATTTTCCTTATAAAGCAATCTATTGATTCTTGGAATTTCGCTATAGCTCATACCATATGAGTTCTTGGCTCTTGGCTCTTCCGACCTCGTCACAAGCGCCATATGAGCTCCTAGCTGTTGTTTTGATAGTAAAATGTGAGACTGATTTAATATGTATATTTAATATTATTTAATATATATCTAATCTGATTTAATATATGATTTAATATATATCTGATTAAATGTAATCCGACGAGAAACCATAGTGTCACACCACTGGGCTCACACGGTCAAACCTTCTCCTCTTTTTTATTATAAGATATATCTGTAAGGGATTGACAATTATATATTTAGCTTAATATAAAACTTATATAAAACTTATATAGACCTTTCCAATATATAGAACTTTATAGAAAATATAGTATAAACTTATGTATTTTATATATATATATATATATATATATATATATATATATATATATATATATATATATATATATATATATATATATATATATATATATATATATATATACATATATATATATATATATATATATATATATATATATATATATATATATATATATATATATATATTATATATTATATATATATATATATATATATATATATATATATATATATATATATATATATATATATATATATATATATATATATATATATATATATATATATATATATATATACATATATATATATATATATATATATATATATATATATATATATATATATATATATATATATATATATATATATCTTATTATAGAACTCTTATATAGAATTTATATTGATCTTTCGTCGCATCAGAAATTGTTGCTAAAGTTTTTATATTTTGACAACAAATAAACAAAGTTTTTTTAATAGACTAAAATATCCATATTATACCTAACAAATAACTTGAAAATATTATGTGTACGATTGGGACTGTCCCTTCTCAACTCCTTGCAAAATCCCAATAAATCATCAGAGTAAACTACTAGCAGCTTTTATGGGTGCAACAAATCCAATAAATGGATAATTATAATTTCGGTAACTATTATTTTATTTATTTTTATTTTACTTTGTAATTATATAATTATTAATCATAGAATTTATAAATTAATATCAATTAGATAAATTTACAAATATTAATTATAATTATAAAATTTATAATTATAAATTTGTAACCATAACTCTTGTAAACATGTAATTCAGTTATTCTTTTTCCTTGTTTAACAAAGACATACACAATTGGATCTTCTTAATGCAATGTGAAAAGTATCTTCTACTGTGATCCTTTTGCCCGTGTCGTTGAATGGGCATCAGGACTTCTCATGATAGGGGTCAGAATGGCTTCAGTTCTATAATAAACCAGAAATTATAAAGATTTTTAATCTACACAATGAGAAAGGCTCTTCTTTTGGTAATTTAAAAAGACCACTAGAATTTTTATTTTCATCTACGAACTTTTTGTTAGTAATAAATATACATAGCTTAAAAATTAACTTACGCAATCAACTTATATATTCGTGTATTTTTATTACGTATACGAGGGGGTTCACCCCTTCGTCAATATCTCGCTTTTTACACTAAAGTTTGAATTTGTTCCAATTTATTAACAATGATCCCTGAATCACAAATGCTGTTTAATTAGAATAATAGCTCTTTGAAAGTACTAAAAAAAGGTGCACCCCCTTATATACGTAACAATTTTTGTTCGTTTTAACTTTTAATGTTGCTTCTTACTTTCAGTTGAAACAAACTTGTTTTTTTATTATTTAATTTCTGATCATTTTTCAAATAGTTTTGGGAAATCCAGAGCCCCCTTCATAGAAAATTCTCTCCCCCCTTGAAAAGTTCCTCAATTTAGAGACCTTACCGCGTAACCCTCTCCCCTCCCGACCTTCTTGACATACAAAAGAATAACCCTTGAAAACCTCTGTATGTTTCCCAATAACCAATACTATATGTAAACAATGGGCAAAGTTCATATCTTGCATTGCTTCCCCCTGGGACTGTGTGGGATTAAGGCGTCCTCAAAACATAGCTATTAGATTTTTTTGGCTATGCCGAACAAAATGGCTATCTCAAAATTTGAAATACTTTGGGTAAAAATGAGCTTTGTAGGAGGCCTAGTCGCCCTCCAATTTTTTTGGTCACTTAAAAATAGTACTGGAACTTGTAATTTCTGTTATAATGAGCCCTCTCGCAATATTTTCGGACCACTGAATTGATACAATTATCCGTGAAAAAACGAAAAACAAATAAACACGCATCCATGATATTTCTTCTGGCAAAAATTCAAAATTCCACATTTTTGCAGCTAGGAGTTTGAAACCTCTACAGTAGTAAGTACTGTAGCTAGAAAGTAGTGAGGCAAATTTTCTCAGAATCGTAACTTTTTTGGTTAGTACTAAACTTGATGAAACTTGTATAGTTAAAAGCAGCATAAAAGTCCAATTCTTTTGATATATCTATTGGTATCAAAATTCTGCTTTTTAGAGTTTCGGTCACTATTGAGCCAGGTCGCTCCTTTCTCACAGTTCGTTACCACGAACTGTTTGATTTCCAGGGATCGGAGCAGATTAAAGTAGAAATAGTCTTTTTGCCGATTTGACCATACGGGGGGGGGGGGTGAGTGGGGGAGCGGATAATTTGGAAAAAAATGGAGAAAATGAGGTATTTTTAACTTACGAAGGAGTGATCGGATCTTAATGAAATTTGAAGTTTGGAAGGATATCGTCTCTCAGAGCTTTTATTTTAAATCCCGACTGGATCCGGTGGCATTGAGGGGAGTTGGAGGGAACCTACAATCGTGGAAAACGCTTAGAGTGGAGGGATCGGGATGAAACATGGTAGGAAAAATAAGTACAAGTCCTAGACACATGATTGACATAAGAGGGACGGATCTCCTCTCTTTGGGGGAGTTGGGGGGGGGGGGTTAATTTTGAACAAATTAGAAAAATGAGGTATTTTCAACTTATGAAGGATTGATCGTGTGAGGGACATATCGTGTCTCAGAGCTCTTATTTTAAATTTTGACTGGATCCCGTGACATTAGGGGTAATTGAGGGGGGAATCTAAAATCTTGGAAAATGCTTAGAGTGGAGGGATCGGGTTGATGGGAATTATAATCACAAGCTTTAGATACGTGATTGACATAACTGGGACGGATCTGCTCTCTTTGGGGTGGGGGGGGGGGTTAATTCTGAAAAATTAGAAAAATGAGGTTTTTTAACTTACGAAGGATTGATCCGATCTTAATGAAATTTGATGTTTTGAAAGATATCATGTATCAGAGCTCTTATATTAAATTTCAACCTTATCCGGTGAAAGGGATGTTGGGCGGGGGTGGAACCTAATCCCTCGGAAAATGCTTAGAGCCGAGGGATCGGGATGAAACCTGGTGGGAAAAATAAGCACAAGTCCTAGATATGGGATTGACATAACCGGAACGGATCTGCTCTCTTTAGGGGAGTTGGGGGGGGGTTTAATTCTAAAAAAAAATAGAAAAAATGAGGTATTTTTAACATGCGAAAGAGTGATCGTATCTTAATGAAATTTCGTATTTAGAAGGATCTCAAAACTTGGATATCTTATTTTTATCCCGACTGGGCCCAGCATCATTGGGGGGGGGGCGAACACCTTGGAAAACTCTTAAAGCGGAGAGACCAGAATGAAACTTGTTGGAAACAATAAGCACCAGTCCAAGATAGGTGACTGACATGACCGGACCAGATCCACTCTCTCTGGTGGGGTTGGGGGGGGGGAGTAATTCGGAAAAATTAGAAAAAATGAGGTATATGTAACTTACGAACGGGTGATCAGATCTTAATGAAATTTGATATCTAGAAGGATCTTGTGCTTCAAAACTCTCATTTTAAATACCAACCAGATCTGGTGACATTAAAGGGAGTTGGAAGGGGAAACCGGAATTCTTGAAAACGTTTCATTTCTACGTTCGGAATTCTTCGGAAAACGTTAAACCGAGGTATCTTACGAATGGGTGATCGGATTGCAATGAAATTTAATATATAGAAGAATCTAATGTCTCAAATGCTCCATTTTTAATTCGAATCGGATTCGGGGACATAGAGGGCTGGAAGGGGGAAACAGAAATCTTGGAAACCAAAAATCTTAGAAAACACTTAGAGTGGAGATATCGGGATGAAACTTGATGGGAAGAATAAGCATAAGTCATAGATACGAGATTGACATAAATGGTACGGATCTGTTCCATTTGGGGGAGCTGAGGGTTGTTAATTTGGAAAAGTTGGAAAAATTGATGTATTTGTAACTTAAGAACGGGTGACCGGATCTTAATGAAATTTGATATTTAGAAGGAACTCATGTTTCAGAGCTCTTACTTCAAATCCCAACCAGATCTGTTGACATTGGGAGGGGTAGCTGGAGGGGAAAACCAGAAATCTTGGAAAATTCTTGTAAATGTCGTAGTTACTTGACTGACGTAACCGGACTGGATCCGCTCTGTTTTGGGGAGTTAGATGGTGGGGTTCAGTGCTTTGGCGAGTTTGGTGCTTCTGGACGTGCTAGGATGATGAAAATTGGTAGGCGTGTCAGGGAGCTGTACAAATTGACTTGATAAAGTCGTTTTCCCCGATTCGAACATGTGGGAGGCTCAAGAGTGAGGAAAAATTAGAAAAAATGAGGTATTTTTAACTTGCGAGTGGATGATCGGATCTTAATGAATTTTGATATTTAGAAGGACCTCGTGACTCAGAGCTCTTATTTTAAATCCCGACCGGCATCAAGCCTCTGATTTTCCTTATAAAGCAATCTATTGATTCTTGGAATTTCGCTATAGCTCATACCATATGAGTTCTTGGCTCTTGGCTCTTCCGACCTCGTCACAAGCGCCATATGAGCTCCTAGCTGTTGTTTTGATAGTAAAATGTGAGACTGATTTAATATGTATATTTAATATTATTTAATATATATCTAATCTGATTTAATATATGATTTAATATATATCTGATTAAATGTAATCCGACGAGAAACCATAGTGTCACACCACTGGGCTCACACGGTCAAACCTTATCCTCTTTTTTATTATAAGATATATCTGTAAGGGATTGACAATTATATATTTAGCTTAATATAAAACTTATATAAAACTTATATAGACCTTTCTAATATATAGAACTTATATAGAAAATATAGTATAAACTTATGTATATATATATATATATATATATATATATATATATATATATATATATATATATATATATATATATATATATATATATATATATATATATATATATATATATATATATATATATATATATATATATATATATATATATATATATATATATATATATATATATATATATATATATATATATATATATATATATATATATATATATATATATATATATATATATATATATATATATATATATATATATATATATATATATATATATATATATATATATATATATATATATATATATCTTATTATAGAACTCTTATATAGAATTTATATTGATCTTTCGTCGCATCAGAAATTGTTGCTAAAGTTTTTATATTTTGACAACAAATAAACAAAGTTTTTTTAATAGACTAAAATATCCATATTATACCTAACAAATAACTTGAAAATATTATGTGTACGATTGGGACTGTCCCTTCTCAACTCCTTGCAAAATCCCAATAAATCATCAGAGTAAACTACTAGCAGCTTTTATGGGTGCAACAAATCCAATAAATGGATAATTATAATTTCGGTAACTATTATTTTATTTATTTTTATTTTGCTTTGTAATTATATAATTATTAATCATAGAATTTATAAATTAATATCAATTAGATAAATTTACAAATATTAATTATAATTATAAAATTTATAATTATAAATTTGTAACCATAACTCTTGTAAACATGTAATTCAGTTATTCTTTTTCCTTGTTTAACAAAGACATACACAATTGGATCTTCTTAATGCAATGTGAAAAGTATCTTCTACTGTGATCCTTTTGCCCGTGTCGTTGAATGGGCATCAGGACTTCTCATGATAGGGGTCAGAATGGCTTCAGTTCTATAATAAACCAGAAATTATAAAGATTTTTAATCTACACAATGAGAAAGGCTCTTCTTTTGGTAATTTAAAAAGACCACTAGAATTTTTATTTTCATCTACGAACTTTTTGTTAGTAATAAATATACATAGCTTAAAAATTAACTTACGCAATCAACTTATATATTCGTGTATTTTTATTACGTATACGAGGGGGTTCACCCCTTCGTCAATATCTCGCTTTTTACACTAAAGTTTGAATTTGTTCCAATTTATTAACAATGATCCCTGAATCACAAATGCTGTTTAATTAGAATAATAGCTCTTTGAAAGTACTAAAAAAAGGTGCACCCCCTTATATACGTAACAATTTTTGTTCGTTTTAACTTTTAATGTTGCTTCTTACTTTCAGTTTAAACAAACTTGTTTTTTTATTATTTAATTTCTGATCATTTTTCAAATAGTTTTGGGAAATCCAGAGCCCCCTTCATAGAAAATTCTCTCCCCCCTTGAAAAGTTCCTCAATTTAGAGACCTTACCGCGTAACCCTCTCCCCTCCCGACCTTCTTGACATACAAAAGAATAACCCTTGAAAACCTCTGTATGTTTCCCAATAACCAATACTATATGTAAACAATGGGCAAAGTTCATATCTTGCATTGCTTCCCCCTGGGACTGTGTGGGATTAAGGCGTCCTCAAAACATAGCTATTAGATTTTTTGGCTATGCCGAACAAAATGGCTATCTCAAAATTTGAAATACTTTGGGTAAAAATGAGCTTTGTAGGAGGCCTAGTCGCCCTCCAATTTTTTTGGTCACTTAAAAATAGTACTGGAACTTGTAATTTCTGTTATAATGAGCCCTCTCGCTATATTTTCGGACCACTGAATTGATACAATTATCCGTGAAAAAACGAAAAACAAATAAACACGCATCCATGATATTTCTTCTGGCAAAAATTCAAAATTCCACATTTTTGCAGCTAGGAGTTTGAAACCTCTACAGTAGTAAGTACTGTAGCTAGAAAGTAGTAAGGCAAATTTTCTCAGAATCGTAACTTTTTTGGTTAGTACTAAACTTGATGAAACTTGTATAGTTAAAAGCAGCATAAAAGTCCAATTCTTTTGATATATCTATTGGTATCAAAATTCTGCTTTTTAGAGTTTCGGTCACTATTGAGCCAGGTCGCTCCTTTCTCTCAGTTCGTTACCACGAACTGTTTGATTTCTTCATGGCCTGTTAATTCGTTTACTACATTTTCGGCTTAAATAGCTGTAAATTATCATCTATTACTCTATTGACCTACAGTTTTATCTATGAAAGTTTATTGGCAGGAATTTGGTATTATTAGTTCAATTTGTAAGCTAAAACTCCCCAATCTCCTAATTGATAGCCCAGTGGAAGTCAGGGTGAACCTCTAACTTTATGGAGCCTCTGAGCTAATAGTCTTTTTCCTTACAGGAAAAGGACATCCAGCTTAAGTTGCAACTCATATTTGACCATCTTCAATCCTCGTCTGAAATGGAGCCACCATCTTCAAAAGGAGATTTAGACGGTTTAAATGACCGACACAAGAAGTAAGTATTGTTTTACAATTGCTAAATGCCTGACAATCGCCAATTGCCTATTATTATTTTTTTAGCATCAAAGAACAAAGATATGTTTTATCTATTTATTCATTTGTTTGTATCTATTTATATGCCAAAGCTAAGAGTCAGATTAAGCTAATTTTGCAATAATGAGAAAAAGTGGAAATTCAACAAGAAGAAGAAAGAATCAAACTATAGTAGATGAACAAATTAGACAAAAAGAATAAAAGATGGGTTTCGGCCAATTCTACTCTCTTTGGTGACATTTATGAGCCTGATATCACTTTTTGTTTGTGTTGTATCTTTCTAATAATTATTCTAAAATGAACCAAAAATGTCTTTTCAATAGGAGTTATCTACGCTCCAGACATTTGGAGTAACAAAAAATTTCTTTCTAATTAATATCTTCTGAATTTATAATTGGGTTCCTAGTTTTAGGGTATCTAAGTAAAATATAGTCTGTACCCATGCAATCCATGAAAATGCATTTCAGTCTAGGTTTTACAATCGCTATTTTTAGGGGGGGGGGCGTTTGGTTCTTTAGCAAAACAGTCCTCTCAAGCATGAATTGGTGGGATTAAGCAAAGAAAGATACAGTTTAGAACTGTAGCTAACCACTATTCATTCTTTTATTTAACTGTGCAGAGCTCCATTTTTTTCCTTGAAACAATGACTGTAAAGTAATGTAATGCGTGTGTGCCACAAACTTTCTATATTTAATGAAAGTAAATCCTCAGTGCCTAACGAGCATTTCGTGTGTAATAGGACCTATATTAGCATTTTTTCAATTTAAAAATATTCCAATTAAATAAAATTTTCGAAATCATACATGTTACAATTACAAAAAGGTTTCTGTAAAAATACCCATTTTTCAGTTTTCCAACGGTTGTAACAGTTATTACTCTTTTATCAGTGTTAAATTTTTTTCTATTATTACGGCTAATTTTTTTGTCATTTTGTTTTCTGTTGCTATCTCTGTCAATTTAAGACCAACTATTTACAGCTAAACTTTATTGATAATTAAATAAAAAAAACAACAAGTTTTTTCAACTGAAAGTAAGGAGCAACATTAAAGCTTAAAACGAACAGAAATTACTTCGTATATGAAAGGGGCTGCTTCCTCATCAACGCCCCACTCTTTACGCTAAAGTTTGACTCTTTCTCTAAACTCTTCATTTTAAAACAGTAAAAAAATTTAGCGTAAAGAGCGGGGTGTTGATGAGGAAGCAGCCCCTTTCATATACGAAGTAATTTCTGTTCGTTTTAAGCTTTAATGTCGCTCCTTACTTTCAGTTGAAAAAACTTGTTTTTTTTTATTTAATTTCTGAACGTTTTTGAATCAATGCATGTTTTGATTTTGGCTTTCCGCAGAGAAATAATTAAAACGAAATTTGCATATTTATTTTTTTTGGCTAAATGGCTTTCTCATAATTTCGATCGAATGATTTTGAGAAAAAAAGAGCGGGGGAGGAAGCCTAGTTGCCCTCCAATTTTTTGGTTAATAAAAAAGGCAAATAGAACTTTTAATTTTTTACCAATCTTTTTATTAGTAAAAGATATACGTAACTTATAAACTAGCTTACGTAAAGAATTTTTATTCTCATGTTTTTATTACACATATGAGAGGGTTCGCCCCCTCGTCAGTACCTCTCTCTTTACGCTAAATCTTAAATTTTGTCCCAATTCATTAAGAATGACCCCTGAATCACAAAAGCCGTAGAATAAATAGTTGACATTACTAAAAATATTTTAGCGTAAAGAGCGAGGTATTAGGAGGAGGTGAGCCCCTCATATGGAAAATAGTTTCTGTTTGTTTTAAGTTTTAATGCTGCTCCTTACTTCCAGCTGAAAAAAAAACTTTTTCATATTAATTTTTTCATTGTTTTTTTTTAAATAATGCTAGTAAATCCTCTGCTCCCTTCATGGAAATTTTCTTCCCCCATGACAAATTCTTCGATGGAAAGTTCCCCCAGTATATCCCCCTCTTCTCAACCCCTCCTCCCAACCAAAAAATCCTCCTGAATACAACACCTGTACACTTCCCAATAACCATTACTATGCACTGGTAAAAGTTTGTAACTTGTACCCCTCCCACGGGGACTGTGGAGGAGTAAGTCGTCTCCAAAGACATAGTTATAAGGTTTTTAAACTACGCTGAATAAAATGGCTATCCCAGAATTTTGATCTGTTGACTTTGGGAAAATAATTAGCGTGGGAGGGGGCCTAGGTGCCCTCCAATTTTTTGGTCACTTAAAAAGGGCACTAGAACTTTTTATTTCCTCTAGAATGAGCCCTCTCGCAACATTCTAGGACAACTGGGTTGATACGATCACCCCTGGAAAAAAAAAACAAACAAACAAACAAACAAATAAACACGAATCCGTGATCTATCTTCTGGCAAAAAATACAAAATTCCACATTTTTGTAGATAGGAGCTTGAAACTTCTACAGTAGGTGTCTCTGATACGCTGAATCTTATGGTGCAATTTTTGTTAAGATTCTATGACTTTTAGGGGGTGTTTCCCCCTATTTTCTAAAATAACACCACATTTCTCAGGCTCGTAACTTTTGGTGCGTAAGACTAAACTTGATGAAACTTATATATTTAAAATCAGCATTAAAATACGATTCTTTTGATGTAGCTATTGGTATCAAAATTTCATTTTTTAGAGTTTTGGTTTCTATTGAGCCGGGTCGCTCCTTACTACAGTTCGTTACACGAACTGTTTGATCTAATGTAGTTTTTTTTTATTGTTTTTGAATGATGTTTTACCACAACTTGTGCTAAAATAATTCTTTGCTTTCGTTTTTTCTTTCTTATCTGTGTCGAAGCTCATCACGGCAGGAATAGTTTTCAAAGAGCTCCACAGTTCAAAAGTTTTGCAAGCTGTCAAATATTTTATAAAAGAAATGAAATTCTAGTTTTCTCTGAAGTGAAAAAATGCATTTTCTTCAGTGAAAAATACAACTATTCCCCTGTTACTCTCCAAATCTTTCTATATCGATGATAGAAAACCATATTTTTCACGGCCTGTGATGATAAAAGAATTTTGTGATTTCAAAATCGGAGAATTTCTTTTCCCCAAAGAAATTCTTTGATTTTGAAATTTTTCTTTTTCTTTATTTTTTTTTTCTTCTTTTAGTATTTTCTCTATTTTTTCTTGTCTTTCTTTTACATTCGAAAGTACCTTATGCCTTTTTAAAGTTATTAACCGAAATAAGATTCTTGACTCCAATCTACTATACGATTTGGTAATAAATTCTTGGAAAAGCAACCCCTTCTTCAGAATATGTGAATCTTCTTAAAATAAAAAAATCTAAACTAATTACATTTTAATTTTTTTTTCTTCATTTAAATGGAATGCCTCCTCTTGAAAAAAGTGCTCTAATTATTGTACTTTTGTCGCTTAATAACGCTTTCTTCAACACCATTTTACAATAATCATAATTTTGAAATGGAAAATATGGCGTCTTTGATACCTAATCTGACATTTTTGACTATAATAGACCATTCAAATTTTGTGCCAAATTGTGATTTTTGTTCGTTTTTGGTTTCTTTTTGACGCCTAATGGTCTAATCTGCTATGGTCAAATTTTTGAAATAATTGGGCAAACCTTTATTAAGCTGTGAAAGGGAGAGTCGAGACCAAGCTCTCAAAGGGAGAATCTGGAAGATGGAAGTGTGGTGAAACATACATCACCCCCTTATCCTCCCTTTGAAAGCATCTTGGAAAACGGTATTTTTGCATTTATTTGAGAAGTTTGAAAATGTCAAATACAACTTTTCGATGTAACGTTGACTATTTATTTATTGAAATAATTTTTGTCCGTCTTAAATTGGGTTATTATTAAATAAATTTCTTTTTGTTCGTCATGGATTTTAATTTGGCTATTCACTTTTCTTTGAAAAACTTCATTTCTATAAAACTAAATCGAAAAGAATTCCTTCGAAAGAGTATAAGTAAACTCTATCAAAAATAACAAGTTCGTAAATAGACTAGAAATCCATAGCCCAATGGCCTCTAACAGGTTTTTAAACTTTCAGGAATGTTAAATAGCAGTTTTGTGACTTCTTTTTATTTTTTTGATAAAGTATTCTAAATCCTGTTCAAATTATTTTATGTAGGAAGTTTTATTTCCTCTTTTTTGCAGACTTAATCAGCTATTAGAACCTAAGAAATACAATTTTGAAACCGAAATTCAAGTATTGGAAAATCTTGAAAGAAGTTCCACGGATATGGAATCCTTATTAACTGAAGTTTGCAGTTTTAACGCTTTCGATGCAAAACTGTCTATTGCAGATAGTCAAATAGAGGTAAAATTTTTCGCGTAGAGACCTTTTCTATAGAAGAAGAAAGTACTATGAAAAACAAACTTTTAACGGTGCAATGGTGTCATTCTTTTGTTGACCCACTGGAATGAACACCTGTCGTTTACTTCCCATTTACATGTTGAAATTTCAGGGGTAAGGAAATTTCTTTGATGAGCTTTTACTCCCTGCGTCTCTGAGCTAAACCAGCATTTATTTACTTGAATTCTTTTGTCTCTGATTTTTCTCTCCTGGGGGAGTTGGTGAGTTCTTGAAAATCATGCAAAGCATAGGTGATCAGATATGCTTGTCTAATGCTTACTAATAATTTAAAAGAACCCTTAGAATTGTTTCTTAAACAGAACTAATGAGCTACATTAAAACACAAAACGAACAGAATTAAATTCCTGTGATAAGCTAAACTTTGAAGAACATAGTTTACTGGGAATGACTAAACGAAACCTAAAAGGGGCAGAAATAGAAATGGTCAAGCTAAACATTAAACGGACAGACACTGTCTCAAGAAGGATTTCGTGAAACCACACTGAAGAAACCTGCGTCATTTGTGCTTTACTGAACACAACAAGACATAATAATTCAGAAGCAGCTAATCAATGTTTTGATAGTTTGACTCGATGATGATTTTCCGAATGAATTGCAATTGAAAGGAAAATTTTTGCTGAGAAAATATTATGTTAAATTAGTAAAAAAAAAGTTTTCAATTTAAATGGATTAAGGTCCTAGTACAGGCCTATTTTGTTGAAGCACAAAGTAAGGTCTTAGCTTGTTTTGAATTGAATCGAGACTTAGCTCATCATTCCAAAGTGACAGTATGAAGTAATGGCACAAATCTCCACAGCATATGCCGAGCTTGTTTGCCTACCGACCCTGTCTGCAGTAGGGCTATGGAATGCCCTGGCTTAGACTTAGCCTTAGCCTGTCTTTGTACCGTCGTTTTTCCAGAGCTTATGTTCCTTTCCTGATCTTTTTACAAAAGAACTTAAATCTGCTTGAAATTTCTAGGTTTGTCCCCACACTTATGAGATTACGAGAACTGAGGGGCCAGATTTACTGGGGATGGTCAGTTTCAACCCCAGTAAGTAAATATTAACTAGAGTTGACTTTGCCAGTCCTGTTTAGAAAATAAAATAATCGGTTATACCCAATTTTGAACATGTAATTTTATACGCGATGAAGGTAAATTTAAACGCCAAAATAGGTTGAGCTCTCTGTGAAAGAAGTTGCCTTCGTTGGTGGTTATAGTATGTTGTACTTCACGCCCTTTTACACACAAGAAATGAAATAACAAATGAATTAACCTTCATTGTCTATTTTTTATACATTAGATATCTGTATTAATCGGTATTTCTATGCTTAGTGTAAAGGACCATAACCTTTTTATTGTTACTAAATGTTATAAATGCATTGGAGTCGACAATTCTTTTTCCTGAACAAAACAGTAGACGATTGTCACGTATTTTCTTTTTACTAATTAAATCGTAATTTATATGCTATGGTAGTAAATTCGGGGTTTCTTTGGGAATTTAATGGTTAAGCTTGGTTTTCATGTAGTACTTCCTGCTGCATATACTTGAGTCAATTCCTGATTAGCTACCAACTATGCCATAGCTTTTATTCCCTTTATTTTTATTGGCAGAATTTTCAACGTTTATTTTTATCCCCTAGGCATTCACAGGAAAGCTGCTGCCAGTTATGGAATATATTCAAGAACTGGTCGATCAAATGACACAAAAGTACTTCTGTTTTGAGGAAATTATGCCGTCAGAAGTTTTTCGGAAGGTACTCAAATTTCTTCTCTAGTATTTCTTTGTTATGAATAGTTTGGATTTTTGTACTATTGGGGTCTCACTCTCCCATTTATACTTGACGGTCGGGTCAAGTAAGATTTATGGGAGGTCATTAATTAGTTTATATCGGACTGAAACGAAATCAGTTCATTAGTTCTAAGGACAATCAAAACCTGCCGCAGTGTATTAACGAAAATGAAAGGAGCACAGCTTGAAGTAGCTTGAAACGTAGCTTGATGTTTTATAAAATCAGCCTTTAAGTTAAATTCACATTTTCTAAGTTTGGAAGAAGAAAATTCAAGTTTTGCCAAATCACCAACTGGAAAAAAAATAGCCGCTTGAAATTGCTAAACTAGTATTAGAACGTTCATAATTTCAATATGTTACCAAGAAGCAATGCATTGCATCTAATCTGCTTTTCATATGTGTTTTCCCATTAGACCATACATAAGGTGGTGGTGAGCTACCCTGCTGGATTCACATTAGAGCTACAGCCTAGGAAGTGAAGAAAAAACAGCAATTTTTTGATAATAAACAATAATGACTGGTACCAATCTATCAAGCGAATACAAAAAAAAAATAGTGATTATAATATTAACAAAACTGTTTCCTTGTTTTAGGAGAAATAGAAGTTAAACTTTGTTTTGGGTATGCCAGGGATTAATTTTAATCTAAGCTGTACATATAAAAAGAATTTTAATGAATTCATAGACTTTGTGGCACCATCTAATCTTTGTATTCCAAAAATAAGATAACAAAATGACTAAAACTGGTCAGAAACAAAATCATCCAAAACATATATCGTATCAAAATTGGAGAGTAATCCAAAAATACAAAGCTCCCGACATAACTGCAAAACTACAGGAGCATCGTGATAAGTTATCGGCACAAGCATTTCGACGGCTTACCCCATATCATGGGCTCATCTGTTTGTTCTGTTGACATTTTTCCTGGTTAATTTTGTTGTACTTATTGTGTTGTTCCTTTGTACCTTTGTTCTCACCCGTTTGTTCTGTTGATTTTGTTGTACTTCTGTGTTATGTGTTCTAAATGAAGTTGTTTTCTTTTCTGATGTTTATTCCATTTTCTCTCTTTTTACTCTACGATCCTCACATTGTTTTGTGCATTTGGTTATAAATAAATTATTATTATTGTTATATGCTTATAGTTTCATTATAAATTGTGAATATACAAAGGCAAAAAAAACTTTGTGGCTTTTAGGCAATATAATTTCATTTCATGTCTATAAAACTAGTGGAAACGATTTTATTTTCGAACGTTTTATTTTCAAGAATGTCTTGAAGCGAAAAGACAAGGCTCAAACTGTTTTAGAAAACCCATAAACTTCTTAAAACTGAGAATCAGTTGAGATACTGTGATGTTCAGTAGATAAATTTACCCAGTGTGCTCAGTGGGAAGGTGGGAGGGGTGAAATCCTGTTTGATAAAAGTATTGTACCCTGCCTTTTTAATTAAGATGATCAAATATATAGTCTGAATTCTTATGAGTTAGTGTGACGTGGATTTAATTAGTAACGATTTAAAATATAACCAAATGAAGCAACTTCTAGGTACATGCCCCCACCTTTTTCATTTGTTTTACATTTATTTGTCTTACCTTTCCGTAGATCGGGGATCTGGAATCATTCTCTGAGAATATTCGTGTGAAAATAGAAGAAAAGGAATCAGAGGCACGCCAAGGACGAGCTGTTCGTGGTGAATATTTGCTGGGTGTTGAGTCATTCCAAAGTTGGATGCAAACAACAGAAAATAGAATGAGAGAAAAGAGCCTACAGCCATCTTCACTGATAGAATTTCTGAACGTAAGTGCCTTTTACATGTAGTTTGAATGAGCAGAAACTGTGCAGTTGGCAATAACTCAAAATTTAAGAGAACTTTTTACAAAGTTTTGAGCGTTGTGCCAGAAAAAAAAATAAACAATTCAGTACCATGCTATAATAATAGATGAATAGATTAATATATTCATTTATAACCATAATACTTCGACATATAAATAATAGCAGCAGTCTTTCTAAACTAGACACGATAAACAAACTGGGGTTGAGTGAATAGTAACAACTAATAATTACAAAAACAAAGTACTAACAACAACAACAAAAAAATGAAAAAGAGCCAGAAAACAAACTCTGTCGTCAAAAAAAAAAAAAAAAAAAAAAAAAAAAAGAAAAAAAAAAGAAAAAGAAAAGCCGCACAGGAAAAGAAGAGAACTATGGGGCTTGAACATGCCCACCCAGAATTTACCTTTTTATTTACTTTTAAAACGCTGTTAGTGTTCAACCGGTCTAATGCTTGGCGGAAGAGAATTCCATGCACACGGTCCTAAATATTGCATCGTAAAACCACACGGTGTACTACTACGGTGCACTATAACCAAATCCTTGGCGTTTCTCGTACTTTAACCAAGTACATTCACATTACTTGTATGAAGTGAGTGAAATAGTTCAGGACATACATCATTTGAACATTTGCTACAAAAATAGCGGCTTGATAATATCTTATTTGGCCTACTTTTATAATCTTCTGCTTCTTAAAAATGAACACGTGTCATCATCCTCTTTTACATATCCTCTGATTAGTTTTGCTGCCTTGTTTTATAAAATTTGAATAAGAATTGTTAGCTAGAATTATTAGGCAGAGAATATTTCAGCCTTCTAATAATTCCAACTGCTCTGGCAACTTTCGAAGCATCCAAATCCCTGTTTTATTTCCATGACAAACGACAATCCAAGTTAAATCCAAGATATTGCGATCACTCATCTTGTTGTGCGGTTTTTGCGCGAGGCTAAATTTTCCAAAAAATAGGGTTGTGTTCCTATTGTACTGTACGCTATAAAATGCGTTTTATTAACATTAACATAGAAGGGTTAAGGCTTAAACACATATAAAAGCGGTTCAAACACTCTTAACCTTTTCCAATAGAGCCTCCTTACTATGATTAGAGAAACTAGTAGCAGTATCACCGGCAAAGAGCGTGAGACTTGAATCCGGCATGTAAAACCTCTTGTTGTCAACATGAAATCAATAAATAAAGTAGCTGGCCCAAGACTGAACCCTGTAGAACATCATATTTAACAGGGAACTGACTAGTAACGATATCATTTAAAATAACTCTTAACAGATTTTCCAAATAAAAATTTGTCAATTTAATTCAAAAAAGATCCTCTAATACCTAAATATTGTAAACGACTTTGTAAAATTTCAAAATCAATAGTGTCAAAAGAGATTTAGCAATAGGGCTTGATGAATGACCACACTCATGACATCTAGATTAAAAGTTAATGTTTTACATAAGCTTACTTGAACATCCAGAGTCACTATGGACGTGTGACTGGTGTGAGGATAGTCATGGTGGCAAACGCGCTTGTTCACTAATAAGTGACACGTCACTTTTAATTCAGTCTTTTAACCCCTAGGTGTAATTGTTTAAAACATTTCATTTTCTTTTTTTTGTACTTAAAGGCTTAACATCTATTGAGGGTAGAATGTGTAAAATATTGTAGCATTTGTTAGACAGTAGATGAAACTAAAATATTTCTTGATTTAGAAAGAATCGAATTATTTTCTAGTTAAATTTTTGAGTATTTGTAAACTTGTTCTGTATGAACCAAGCATATTGCCACTTTTTACTTAACTTACTGACTCTGTTTTCAAAACCTAGTTGCTTACTGTGAGCCCTTCCTCTCATCCGATTTGGCTCAAAGTTTGTGTACAGCTTTGATTAATCTAATATTTTAACATTATAAAATATTTGAATCTCTAAAATACTTAATAATTATCCTACAATTTAGCCTGAAAAATTAAAAAAGTTTGTGGAAATTTGAGCCCAAGTGTACCTTTGCCACTGGGGATATGGGCGTTTCTAATAGACCACACATAGATTCAAGCATTCATTGGACAAGCATTTTTGCCTTTAAGGTATTTTCACGAAGGAGCACGCTTATTTATTTTATCTATTATTTATTTATTTATATATTTTTTATTATTTTATTTATTTATTTATATTTATTTATATTTATAGTTATCTATTTTCTTATTTATATATTTATTATTATTTATTTTACTTAAATAAAGAACTGTAAGTAATCTGATATCAGTTGACTGAAAATTATGTAGTTGACCATAATTACTATGGCTTCTGGGACTATATTTCTTCGTAGTTTGTTGTATCATAGAAATACAGTTATTTTTCTTCTTCTTCTTCTGGTGCCAAGAGTGATTGGAATTTGATGCTACTGGTTATACATTTATATAAATGTTGATATCTACTTTTTATGACAAATTTGGCAATTCTTTTATATTTTTTTCCAGGAATTGAAATTGGACCTAGTGAGTGTGACAAAAGAAGTGGATACAATAAATAAATGTGTACAAGTCATAAGGCAGAAGTCCAAAAATGAAGAATATTTAGAAAATATATCTGTGACAATGATTTCCTTAACTCATCAAATAAAGACCATAAAATCGTGGCTTGAAGAAAATAAGTTACAGGTGAGCTTCTTTATGATTTAAAAAATATGATGATTAATGGTAGAATGAATAGAATGAATTTCAGTCCATGAATTAATTATGAGTTTTTTGTAATTAAATAAATTAAATAAAGGAATCACAAATGCCGTTCAATCAAAATAAATAGCTCTTTTTAAGGTACTAAAAAAAACTTTAGCGTAAAGATCTAGGTATTGAGGAGGGGACGAACCCATTCCTATACGTAATAATGTGTGTTTATTTTAAAATGAACATACCCCCCCCCCCCATAATACTGTTATGACTCGTAAAACATCAACAATGCATATTAAATATTTTTTGAGGCTTTTTGAAAGTTTTGTTTTGTATTTCCCTCGCTCCAACAAAAATCCTGGATATAGCACAGCTGAATTACCATTAACCTGCTGCTATCTCCTTTGGTTTATAATTCAAATATGATGCCTAAGCAAAGATAATAAATCTTGATAAACCAAAAGTTTGGTAACAATATGGTGCAGAAGGTCAAATAACCCATTTTATTGAAAACACACCGTAAGCTGAACTGGCTGAGGGGACGCACTTTTTCCCTCCCACCCACTCTATGTGTTCAGTATAGATGATTACACCTTGAAAGTCGGTGCTGTTGTTATCATAACGTAAAGGACAAAGGAATAACCTGGAAATACTGATTGTTTTTGTAATTCAAGTACGTCATAATTAAATTACAATATTTACCTGTGAACTGTGATCTCTTTCTCGTTCTTGAATTAATTCCTGCATTAGCAGGAATTTGGATCATTTGGATCATTATCCAGACTAATAATTTAGTTTAAGTTTATTAGTTTTAATATATCTTTTAAT
>NW_027062816.1:0-97663 GCF_032884065.1 Artemia franciscana | reverse complement strand
TCTTTTTAAAACAGTAAAAAACTTTAGCGTAAAGAGCGGGGGGTGTTTCCCCCTATTTTCTAAAATAACGCAAATTTTCTTAGGCTCTTAACTTTTGTTGGGTAAGACTAAACTTGATGAAACTTATATATTTAAAACCAGCATTAAAATGCGATTCTTTTGATGTAGCTATTGGTATCAAAATTCTATTTTTTAGAGTTTTGGTTACTATTGAGCCGGGTCGCTCCTTACTACAGTTCGTTACCACGAACTGTTTGATTAAAAAGATCTAAGGAGGTCTCAACTTTAAGCAAGAATTTGTGTTTTTCCCATGTTGGTTATATCGAACCTATTGGTGACGCCATGACTTCAAGAAGAGGTTCACATTGTCTGCGGTTATAAGATAAGTGACAATAAAAGTCCATAGAGACAAGCCGTTCACATAGCAATGACAGGGCCTTGCCTCGAAATCGCAGTTGGCAGAAGTGCTAAATAAGAAACTATTTGATCAAAGAAGCCGGTTTAGTTACATAAACACAAATACATGAACCGTATGGTTTATTGTATTCTTTTTAGTTTGTTTTGTAAGAAGATGTACGATCTTAAGGTCACTTTACACTTAGAACATTGCTGCACCAGGTGTGAATTGACAGACAAGTATTCACAACAAATGTACTTTGACTCATTTCTGCTGCTCTCTCCGCCATGGTCAGACTCAGCTGGTGGTTCCATCCCAGTGACTGAATAAGCCAAATTTTCTGGGGGGATCCGGTTCCATCATCTGGACAAGTTACACATAATATATGATGCAGACAAAATTAGAAAAGAAAGATGATTGACAAGAAAAATCATTTTCTTGGTTAGGGGGTTAGGGGGGCTGCCGCCCCCCTAACCCCCCGCTCTTGGCTTCGGAAAGGCCCTCTTTTAATTAACAAAGAATACAAAACAGGTTTTTGTTTGCTACCCTACCCCCGACCCCCGCTCTTAGCTTGTGTGCTCTGTGTCTGGGAAACAGTTTCAATAATTAGGTTAAAATGTAAATGGAGAGGTCAACTTCATTGTTACCATCACCTAGTTGGTGGGGCACTTCGCGCCCCCCCCCCAAGCCCCCCCGCGCGCGTAAGTCGTTACGCGCCATATTAATTACGCGCCATTGTAGTTGTGTCCCTGTGTCAAACCTGTGAATATAGATAGATTTATATATGTGTTTCAGACTACGTAAAAATTGCGAATATACAACATTTTTGGCTTTCCCACTACTGGGAGCTTTCCTTTTCCAATTGCCAGCAATTGATCTGAAAATGTTTGACCAGAGTCATCGTTTTGCAATCGGATACGCATATTTGTAGTTAATTTTAATATTTTACGTGTGCCATAAATTAGAACTTTTCAGGCAAGCATTCATTTCGTCTGCAGGGGTTAAACTACGTAAAAATTGCGAATATACAACATTCTTGGCTTTCCCATTGTCTGTGCATATACAAAGCCGTATGCACTAATAATGACGTCATATGCAAACGCTCTTTTTACAAACAAACAAACATGCATACACACAACTCGTTTTTATATAGATAGATAGATAGATACAATACAAATTAACTGCGTAAAACTTGCGAATATAGAACATTCTTCGCTGTTCAATTGTCGCTGCATATAAATAGATTGTCAGGTTTACCAACCCTCGAACATGCAACCTACAATTTTCCATGGGAAAAACAATCAGTATTAAGATCTATACCACATTTTTCTAATGATTGACCTTGAGCTTTGTTAATGGTGATTGCAAATGCTAATCGAATTGGGAATTGCAATCTTTTAAATTGAAAAGGCAGATCCATTGGAATCATGGAAATGCGAGGAATAAGATCAGCCTCACCCTCAAAAGGCCCTGTCAAGATTGTGGCCTCTATTAGGTTTTCCATTGTTTTTTTTACGGCAAATCACGTGCCATTGCAAAGCTTTGGCTGGTTGATATTTCTTAAAAGTATTATTGGTACGCCTATTTTTAGTTGTAGCACGTGTGGTGGAAACCCTGAAAGATCTATGGAATTAAAAAATTCAGATGGATAATTAACCGCTTCATTTGGTTCCAAAACTGTGTCGACTGACTTGCAAAGGACTGCCTGGTCTCGAATCTTGGTCAAAACAATATTGTTGATTTCGTGGACGTCTATATTTTTGGGTGCGAGAATCGCTCTTTCACTTAGCCATTTATTATTTTTATAATTTTTTAGAATATTCGGAAATACTTTTTCAATCAATTCATTTTTGGACGTCACTAAATTACAGAAATCAGCAGGTAGTTGTATACGTCCTGAAATTGAGTCTATCGTATCATAAATGTCTTTTTGTTCCGACGTTAACTTGGAAATGCTATTTTGTACATACGACAATAGATCACTCGTACTGTAACTTTGTTCACGATCCAATTCTACACATGTCGAAACAGCAGCGATACGGTTAGGTGAAGGCATTCCCAAATCCTGAAGAGGTTTGTTTGCCATACGTACGCACAAATCTTCTATAATAACTAAAGTGTAGTTATAAATTTCTGATGTAAAATCAAAAGTCATATCTGACGTCTCTAACTGTTTTCAATGGAGTATATCTTCGGACATTTTTGACTTATACTTTTCCCATAACTCTGTAGGAGCTGATGGAGAGCAAGTGCACGAATTTGACTTGGGGTTGACGTTTTGCACGCGTCATTGATGCAGTTATCCCAGTGTTGGTCATTCTCCAATAAATTCAGAGCTTAGCATGTACTACGGTAAGTGTCATGTATAGTACCGTTTACAGTTCTCAAATACTCAAAGGATGTCGGACCGGGTACTTTCACCAAAAGCAGGCGTAGAAAGAAGCATTCATGTTGATTGGGGTGAACGGTGTAGTCTTCCTATCGTGGTATCTTTGAAGATGGTAGGTTGGCCAAAAACCAACTGGTTATCTACTTCGATGGTGGTACCGTTGCCAATGTAGGTTCTTCAGTCATTTTACAATTAGAAATTTCTCTTTCAACGGTCTTCTTACAATTAAAAATTTGTCTTTGAACGATATTCTTAAATACCTGTGTCCTGGTCGTCGTTTATATTCCCTGTGTCCCGGTCGTCATTTGTATCCCGGTATCCCAGTCTGTAATTTCTCTTTGAGTGTCCCGGTCGTTATTTATATTCCCTCTGTCCCGGTCTGTAATTTCTCTTTGAGTGTTTTTTCTTTTTAGTATTTTTTAGTTTTTTACATTTTTTCTTTTTTCAGTTTTCTTTTTCTTCTTTATTTTTCAGCTTCACTATGAAATACATATCGCCGAACTTTTGTTTTTTAACTAAAATCTGGTAGGCATTGATGACCTTATCCCAGTCAAAATCCCAAACCCAATCATCATCGCTATCATTTTCAGTTTTGATATGTTTTGACTCTCGCTGTCCCGGTGGATCTTCATCTAACTGCGCGGTTTTGCGTTCTTTAGCCTCAAGCCTGTTTCCTTGCTGTTCTTTTGATTCCTCGGCACGCTTTCTTTTCTGACTTTCTCTTTCAGCAGCAAGTTTTTTGGCATAGACTCTTTGAGCATCTTCATCGGCTTTTGCTATTGTAAGTTCATAAGTCATTTTAAATTTAAACATTAATAGATTTCAACGTGAACATATATGTCTTAAATATCTTTAATAACGTCACCGTCATAGCAAAAATGAGGACAACTAACTTCAGGACGTCAGCCGACACAGAAACATGACGTCACCTGATCCACAGACAGACAACTTATTTATATATATATATATATATATAGCTGTTGGGGTGGCGCTTCGCGCCACCCCAACACCTAGTTGGTGGGAGCGCTTCGCGCCCCCCCAAGCCCCCCCGCGCGCGTAAGTCGTTACGCGCCATATTAGTTACGCGCAATTGCAGTTGTGTCCCAATGTCCCACCTGTGAATATATATATATATATATATATATATATATATATATATATATATATATATATATATATATATATATATATATATATATATATATATATATATATATATATATATACATATATATATATATATATATATATATATATATATATATATATATATATATATATATATATATATATATATATAAAAATAAGTTGTCTGTGGTTGTCTGTGGATCTGTGGATGGATCAGGTGACGTCACCTGAAAAAACTGGATCAGGTGACGTCAAAACTGAAAAAACTAAAAAAAGGCAAAAACTACAAAAAAACTAAAAACTAATAAAAAAATAAAAAAGCTAAAAAACTAAAAAAACTAAAAAAAGGCAAAAACTACAAAAAAAACTAAAAACTAATAAAAAAGCTAAAAAACTAAAAAAACTAAAAAAGGGCAAAAACTACAAAAAAAAACTAAAAACTAATAAAAAAAATAAAAAAGCTAAAAACTAAAAAACTAAAAAAACTAAAAAAAGGTAAAAAACTAAAAAAACTAAAAACTAAAAAAAAATAAAAAAAAAGGAAAAAACTGAAAAATAAGCTAAAATAAAGGTAAAAACCAATAAAAAACTAAAAAAAAAACTGAAAAAACTAAAAAAAGGCAAAAACTACAAAAAAAACTAAAAACTAATAAAAAAAGTAAAAAAGCTAAAAAACTAAAAAAACTAAAAAAACTAAAAAAAGGTAAAAAACTAAAAAAAATAAAAAATAAAAAAAACTAAAAAAAAGGAAAAAACTGAAAAATAAGCTAAAATAAAGGTAAAAACCAATAAAAAACTAAAAAGAAAAAAAGGAAAAAACTAAAAAAAAATTTCATCTAAAAAACTAAAAAAAACTAAAAAAGGTAAAAACTAAAAGAACTAAAAAAGAAAAAAATAAATGACGACACTCAAAGAGAAAGCAACCAGGACAAAAGGAATGTTCGATTAGCAATCAACAAAGCACCGGGACACAGGGAGTATAAATGACGACCAGGACATAAGTAAAAAAAAAAACTATCTATATATATAAAAATAAGTTGTGTGTGGATCTGTGGATCGTGGATCAGGTGACATCACCTGAAAAAACTGGATCAGGTGACGTCAAAACTGAAAAAACTAAAAAAAGGCAAAAACTACAAAAAAAACTAAAACAAATAAAAAAAATAAAAAAGCTAAAAAACTAAAAAAAATAAAAAAAGGCAAAAACTACAAAAAAAACTAAAAACTAATAAAAAAGCTAAAAAACTAAAAAAATAAAAAAAAGGCAAAAACTACAAAAAAAACTAAAAACTAATAAGAAAAATAAAAAAGCTAAAAAACTAAAAAAACTAAAAAAACTAAAAAAAGGTAAAAAACTAAAAAAACTAAAAACTGAAAAAAACTAAAAAAAGGAAAAAACTGAAAAATAAGCTAAAATAAAGGTAAAAACCAATAAAAAACTAAAAAAAAAAAACTGAAAAAACTAAAAAAAGGCAAAAACTACAAAAAAACTAAAAACTAATAAAAAAAGTAAAAAAGCTAAAAAACTAAAAAAACTAAAAAACTAAAAAAACTAAAAAAAGGTAAAAAACTAAAAAAAATAAAAAATAAAAAATAAAAAAAAAACTAAAAAAAAGAAAAAACTGAAAAATAAGCTAACATAAAGGTAAAAACCAATAAAAAACTAAAAAGAAAAAAAGGAAAAAACTAAAAAAAATTTCATCTAAAAAACTTAAAAAAACTAAAAAAGGTAAAAACTAAAAGAACTAAAAAAGAAAAAAATAAATGACGACACTCAAAGAGAAAGCGACCAGGACAAAAGGAATGTTCGATTAGCAATCAACAAAGCACCGGGACAAAGGGAGTATAAATGACGACCACGACATAAGTAAAAAAAAAAATTAACAAAACTGAAAAGAAGGTAAAAACTACAAAAAAACTAAAAAGAAAAAAAAAACTAAAAACTAATAAAAGAACTAAAAAATCTAAAAATCTAAATAAACTAAAAAAGAAAAAAAAGGAAAAAAATAAAGGAGAAAAACAAAACTAAAAAACGAATGTATATACAGACCGGTACACCGGGATACAAATGACGACCGAGACACAGGGAATATAAATGACGACCGGGACACAGGGACACAACTATAACGGGGACACCGGGGGAAACAGGGGGATATAAATGACGACCGGGACAAAAAAACTAAAAAGAAAAAAAAACTAAAAACTAATAAAAAAACTAAAAAATCTAAAAATCTAAATAAGCTAAAAAAGAAAAAAAAAGGAAAAAAATAAAGGAGAAAAACAAAACTAAAAAACGAAAGTATATACAGACCGGGACACCGGGATACAAATGACGACCGGGACACAGGGAATATAAATGACGACCGGGACACAGGGACACAACTACAACGGGGACATGGGGGGAAACAGGGGGATGTAAATGACGACCGGGACACCGGGACAGGGAATGGTCGATTAGCAATCACCATCAACAAAGCTCAAGGGCAATCATTAGAATCATGAGGTATAGATCTGAATACAGATTGTTTTCCCATGGACCATTATATGTTGCATGTTCAAGAGTCGGTAAACCTGACAATCTATTTATATGCAAAGACAATGGGACAGCAAAGAATGTTGTATATTCGCAAGTTTTACGTAGTTAAAACCATATATATATATATATATATATATATACTACTACTACTACTAATAACTCACTGCAGCACCAAGCCGCCTGAGGCCAACACAGCTACGCACGCTCCTCCTCCAACCTAATCTATTTAAAGCCTCCCTCTTTACACCCTCCCAGGAAGTTCCCATTTCCTTTAAATCCTTATTTATGACATCCTCCCAACCCAGACAAGGACGACCTGCTTTCCGTGTAGCCCCAGACGGTTGGCCAAAAAGGACAATCTTCGGTAATCTGTCATCCTTCATCCGTAGAACGTGGCCTAGCCATCTCAACCTTTCTTTCATTATAGCCCCAGAAAGCGGGATTGAACCACACTTTTCGTACAACCTACTGTTTGAAATACGGTCAGTCAGCCGGGTACCCAGAACAATCCGTAGGCAATTTCTCTGGAAAACATCTAGTAAATTTTCATCTGCTTTTCGGAGTGTCCATGCTTCAGAGCCATATTTGACCACTGTCATCACTGTAGCTTCCAATATTCTAATCTTGGTTTGTAGGCTTATCTTTCTATTCTTCCAAACTTTTTTTAACTGTGAAAAAACACCCTGAGCTTTAGCTATTCTACTTTTAACATCTTCACTGCTCCCACCATCTTTACTAATAATACTACCAAGGTAACTGAAGCTCCCAACCTGATCAATCTTTTCGTTACCTAAGGTCACCTGTTCATCTTCACTTATTCCTAACCTTAGTGACTTAGTCTTCTTAACATTAATTTTCAAGCCTATTTTAGCACCCTGAACTCGTAAAACCTCTAAAAATTCATTCATTTTGCTCACACTTTCATCTAATATGCTTAAATCATCAGCATAATCTAAGTCCAGGAGCGTTCTTCCTCCCCATTTGATTCCATGGTCTCCAATTGCCTTTCCTGTGCTCCTTAAGACGAAGTCCATCAAAATGATCCATATAAAGGGGGATAGAACACAACCCTGCTTAACTCCTGATTTAATACAAAACCAGTTGCTAACCTCATTTCCTACCTTAACCGCAGCAGTATTATTCTCGTACATAGCGCAAATCACTTTAATGTATTTTTCTGGTATACCATATAACGATAAGACCTTTGTTAACGCTGTTCTATCAACAGAATCGAAAGCTTGCTCATAATCGATAAAACTAAGGACCAAAGGTGTTTGACAACGAAGGGACTTCTCAATTATTAACCTAAGAGTGAAAACATGGTCGACACATCCTCTACCTTTTCTAAAACCGCATTGTTCTTCCCTTAAAACTTTGTCTACAGCATGTCTCATTCTAAAAGCATCATATTACTCAGTAATTTGCTACCTACAGAGACCAGACTAATGCCTCGATAATTCCGACATTCACTCTTGTCACCTTTCTTATACAGTGGTTAATTAAGGTTTTCCTAAAATCATTGGGTACTTCCCCTTTTTCAAAAATCATGTTCATAATCTTCAGTAGCTTATTCCTAACCTCAGAGCCACCATATTTAAGGAACTCATTAATCATACTATCAGCACCTGGGGCCTTATTATTTTTTAATCCTTCTAGTACTGTCGCTAATTCTTCCTCACTAAACAAATCTTCCTTCACATCCAAGGTATCACAAACTTTTTCATTTTCATCTATATCTTTTCCTGCAACTGTATCTCGGTTTAGCACATTCTCAAAATGTTCCACCCATCTTTCTTTAACTTTTTCCTTATCACTAATTGTGACCCCATTTCTATCTTTAACTGGGACTAGTCCGGATCGGCTACTCCCTTTCAATTTATTAACATGCCAGTATAATATTTTACTATTATGCCGTCTAGCCGCATCTTCCAGATCCTCAGCAATTTTATCCATCGCCTCCATTTCACATCTCCTTAGTTCATATTTTAATGCTTTCTCCACTTTCTTTACATTCCTTTTGTTTTCATACGACCTATCGCTCAGATAATTCTTATACAAACCCCTTCTACTCTCTATTAAACCTAAAGCTTTTTCACTAATATTCCTAGTTGCTGTCTTAGCACTCTTCCCTAGGACACCATCAGCAACTTCACAAATTGTTTTTCTGAAATTATTCCATCCATCTTCCACATTGTCAAATTTTAAACCCTCAAGTTTAGTACTCAACTGTTCCTGGAATTTTTTTCTCAAATTTTCATCCTGAAGTCTACCAACATCATAACTTCCCGGGAGGGAGTTACTCTTCCGAAATTTCAGCTTTAAATTAACCTTAGACACTACTAGATGGTGATCTTTACTTTTAACATCAATAACGGCACTCCTATACACCCTAGTATCTTGTATTGATCCTGCTAGTCTTCTGTTTACAATAACATAATCAATAAGGTTTGCTGTCTTACCATCACGTGAATACCATGTCAACTTATGGGCCATTTTGTGACCAAACACCGTATTGGTTATAACTAGGTTGTTATACCTACAAAATTGCAAAAGCCTATAGCCATTACTGTTTTCTTTTCCTACACCAAAATTACCTAGGCTAGGATACCATCTATCCCTATTTCTACCAACCTGGGCATTAAAATCTCCTAGCAAAAACACCATATTTCTACCTGGTACCCTGTCTATTTGCTCCTGTAACTGTAAGTAAAATTCATCTGAGTCACTAGTATCTCCATCAGTTGGTTCAATGGGGGCATATACTACTATAACTGATACCCTAAACTTTTTAGTCATAAAATGAGCAATTAGTATTCTATTATTAATACCTTCCCAGCCTAAACAAGACTTAGCAGCTTCCTTATTCATCATGAGCCCTACTCCCTGTCTATGTACCCCATCCTTCCTTCCTGAGTAAACAAATTCTATGTCACCTAATTTCATGCTTCCTACCCCTGGGATATGAGTTTCTGAAACTCCTAATAAATCCAGTTCAAACCGTCTGAATTCGTCAGTCAAAATGTCGATGCGATAGTCATTTTTTAACGTAGTAACATTCCAAGTTCCAATTTTCATGTTCTTTAAATCTTTGAAATTATTTTGGCCTCAAGAAAAGCAGTGATCCCGGATACCAGTGCAGGATGGGGACCAACATATCTTCTCAAGTCTACACCGAAGCGCTTAAGCCGGCTTAGAACCGGACAGCAAGAAGTCCCTGGGACCTCCAGTAAGTTGGAGGCTTTGTGCAATCCTGGGCCCATCTTGGTCACAACATGGTTTTCAGCACTTGGCGATGCTCTTCTATCAACAAGAGTCGAAATCCTGCACAGACAGTCCCAAGCCTATTACCTCCGACTCATTATATATTCATGCCTACAAATATTATGCTACTACGGGGAGGCAGCCCATAGTAGATAAATTAGCTAGGAAGAGGTTTTTCAGCCCGAAAACGCCCATCAAAACAAACCAAGCCCAGAAAATTATCCAATAATCAGAATCCCGTACGAGTGCTGTGTTGTTTACTAGGCTATAATTTCCTCGAGGGGCGCCACTCCTCAAGTGGGAAAAATTGACCGCAAGTTTCCCAGTCTTGCAGGTACCCCGAAAGGGTCGAGGCAGCCCTTTACAGAGGCCGTTGTCCATAAATCTGGATCTTACGCCCTGCCGCAGTTGTCCTCCTATAGAGGATCCTCCCACGATGGTGTTCTGCTTCACCATGCAATTTAACCCATTACTGGGAGAAGGTTTGTAACTCATCTGACGCGTGAACACGGCAGTTGGCCCTGCTGAGTGTACATTTGAGGGGCCTTCTTCCTCCTCCACCTGAAATTATGACCCCCAGGGGAGGGTTTCCCAGTTTCTATTATGGGCCCCACTGGGACAAGGTCCTACTTGGCCTAAGCCTCCTATGGAGCTACTCTACCTATCTATAGGGCTTACATATATACATATATATATATATATACACATATATATATATACATATACATATATATATACATACATACACATACATACATATACATACACACATACACATACACATACACACATATACACATACATACACATATACTCGCGCGCGGGGGGGCTTGAGGGGGGCGCGAAGCGCCCCCACCAACTAGGTGTTGGGGTGGCGCGAAGCGCCACCCCAACAGCTAGTATATATATATATATATATATATATATATATATATATATATATATATATATATATATATATATATATATATATATATATATATATATATATATATATATATATATATATATATATATATATATATATATATATATATATATATATATATATATATATATATATATATATATATATATGTTTTTAACTACGTAAATCTTGCGAATATACAACATTCTTTGCTGTCCCATTGTCTGTGCATATAAATAGATTGTCAGGTTTACCGACTCTTGAACATGCAACATATAATGGTCAATGGGAAAACAATCCGTATTCAGATCTATACCTCATGATTCTAAAGATTGCCCTTGAGCTTTGTTGATGGTGATTGCTAATCGACCATTCCCTGAGTCGCCATCGTCATTTATATATCCCCCTGTGCACCCCGGCGTCCCCTTTGTAGTTAGGTCCCTGTCTCCCGGTCGTCATTTATATTCCCTGTGTCCCGGTCGTCCTTTGTGTCCCGGTGTCCTAGTCTCTGATTTCTCTTTGAGTGTCCCGGGCGTCATTTATATTCCTTGTGTCCCGGTGTCCCGGTCGTCATTTATTTTTTCCTTTTTTTAGTCTTTTTTCTTTTTAGTTCTTTTAGTTTTTACCTTTTTTAGTTTTTTTAGTTTTTTACATGAAAATTTTTTTAGTTTTATTCCTTTTTTTCTTTTCAGTTTTTTATTGGTTTTTACCTTTTTTTAGCTTTTTTAGTTTTTTTTCGTTTTTTTCTTTTTACTTTTTTTTTTAGTTTTTATCTTTTTTATTTTTTTTATTTTTATTCTTAATTTTTTTTTATTAGTTTTTAGTTTTTTTTGTAGTTTTTGCCTTTTTTAGTTTTTTCAGTTTTTTTTAGTTTTTAGATTTTTACCTTTTTTAGCCTAACCAGGATTTGAACCTGGGACCTTCATTCTCCGTTCTGACACCCTCTCTCACCGAGTGACTACTCCAGCTTGTTCATTTTGGTGTTTTAAATGGTATATTATTAACCAAATTAATGTGTTTTACAATATACTAAGCATCGTCATAACAAAAATGACGACAACTAATTTCATGACGTCAGTCAACACAGAAATTAAGTTCTGAAATTAAGTCATGAAATAAGTTGCCGTCATTTTTGCTTTGACGGTGACGTCATTCAAGTTATATAAGACATATGTTCACGTAGAAATCTATTAATGTTTAAGTTTACAATGACTGATGAAGATGCTCAAAGAGTCTATGCCAAAAAACTTGCTGCTGATAGAGAAAGTCAGAAAAGAAAGCGTGCCGAGGAACTATCAGCAGCAAGTTTTTTGGCATAGACTCTTTGAGCATCTTCATCAGTCATTGTAAACTTAAACACTGATAGATTTCTACGTGAACATATGTCTTATATAACTTGAATGACGTCACCGTCAAAGCAAAAACTCAGATCTCTTATTTTAAATCCCGACCTGATCCAGTGTCATTAGGGGGGGGGGGGCGGGAATCTTAGAAAACGCTTAAAGCGGAGAGATCAGGATGAATTTTGGTGGAATTAATAAGCAAAAGTACAAGATTGGTGACTGATATAACCGGACCAGATCAACTCTCTTTGGTGGAGTTGGGAGGGGGGGGGATTAATTAGGAAAATTTAGAAAAAATGAGGTATTTTTAAATTACGAACGGGTGATCAGATCTTAATGAAATTAGATATCTAGAAGGATCTTGTGCTTTAGAAATCCAATTTTGAATCTCGACTAGATCCGGTGACATTGAAGGGAGTTGGAGGGGAAACGAAATTCTTGGAAAACGCGAAAATCGAGGTATATTACGAATGAGTGATCGGATCTTAACGAAGCTTGATATATAGAAGAATCTCATGTCTCAGATGCTCTATAATCAATTCGAATCGGATCCAAGGATATAGAGGGTTGGAGGAGGGAAACAGAAATCTTGAAAACCAGAAATCTTGGAGAGCCCTTAAAGTGAAGAGATCAGGATGAAACTTGATGGGAAGAATAAGCACAAATTTTTAGATGTGAGACTGACATAATTGGTACGAATCGGCTCTCTTTGAGGGAACAGGGGGTTGTTAATTTGGAAAAATCAGAAAAATTGAGGTATTTTAACTTTATCTTTTATATTTTAACCAGATCTTTTGACATTGGGGGGAGTTGGAGGGGAAAACTGGAAATCTTAGAAAACGCTGATAAATGTCATAGATACGTGATTGGCGTAACCAGACTGGATCCGCTCTCTTTGGTGGAGTTAGGTGGTGGGGTTTAGTGCTTTGACGAGTTTGGTGCTTCTGGACGTGCTAGGGCGATGAAAGTTGGTAGGCGTGTCAGGGAGCTGCACAAATTGACTTGATAAAGTCGTTTCCCCTGATTCGAGCATCTGAGCGGCTGAATGGAAAGGAAAAATTAGAAAAATTGAGGTATTTTTAACTTACGAGTGGGTTATCGGATCTTAATGAATTATGATATTTAAAAGCACTTTGTGACTCAGAGCTCTTATTTTAGATCGGCATTAAGCCTCTGATTTTCCTTTTTTTAAAAATCTATTGATTCTTAGAATTTCGCTAGAGCTCAAACCATATGAGCTCTAGGCTCTAGGCTTTTTCGACCTCGTCACAAGTGCCATATGAGCTCTTTGCTCTTGTTTACGCTAAAAATTTGACTCTTTGTCACAGTTCTATTTTTTAAAACAATAAAAAACTTTAGAGTAAAGAGCAAGGCGTTGAGGATGGACAAGCCCTTTCATATACGGAATAATACCTGTCCGTTTTAAGTTTTAATGTTGCTCCTTACTTGAAGTTAAGAAACTTGTTTTTTTATTTAATTTCTGAACGTTTTTGAATTAATACATGTTTTAATTTTCGCTCACAGTACATGAACAACTAAATCAGGATTTTCACATTATTTTTTTGGCTAAATGACTTTTTTATAACTCTGATCGGATGATTTTCATAAAAATGAGGTGGGGGAGGAGGCCTATGTACCCTCCCATATTTGGTTACTTGCAATGCAAACAGAATGTTTTATTTTTTTACAAACTTTTTATTCGTAAAAAATTACACGTAACTTACGAATTAACTTACGGAACGAACTTTTATATTTGTAATTTATATACTTATATGTGTGGGTTTGGCCCCACGTCAATACCTCGCCCTTTATACTAAAGCTTGAATTCCATCCCAATTCTTTAACAACTACCCCTGAATCACAAGGGCAGTAGAATAAACATTTGAAATTACTAAAAATACTTTAGCGTTAAGATCAAGGTATTGTAGAGGAGACGAACCCCCTTATATACATAATATTTTCTGTTCGTTTAAAGTTTTAATACTGCTCCTTACTTCCAGTTGAAAAAAACTCCTTTTCTGTTTATGTTCTCGTCGTTTTTTAAAATAATCCTAGAAAATCCACCGCCCCCTTAGATACTCCCACTGGGTCAGTACAATCACCCCTGAAAAAAAACACGCATCCTTGATCTGTCTCCTGGCAAAATATACAAAATTCTATATTTTTCTAGAAAGGAGCTTGAAACGTCTACTGTAGCGAAAATGTTTCTTTTTTCAACGGTCTTGACGAGGGTGGGAAGAAGGAGCAGCAAACAAACTCCTGTTTGTAGTACTTTCTGATCGTTAGTAGTTTGATTTAATTATTCATTTTAATTTTTACTCGTTTCAGGATCTGTTTATTTGTCTAAGTCAGTATCTTCAATCTTAATATTTAAAGTGATTATTAATTTTAATTTATGTTCATTTTGTGACTCGTCGTTTTCAATGACGTTAATTTATAGCATTTTTAAGCTGCATTATTTAGAGTTCGACTCAAATAGATTTTTGGGGTCCGATACCGATATATCGGTATCGCACTGATAAGATTTTGCTATAATTTGACGAAAAAATTCCCCTCCGAAAAATAAGCATACCTTAAGCTTACAACCCCCTTTTTCTGCCTATAGTCGTCCTCAAATGTTTATCCCTGGCCTAATACACACCAAATAACAGCCTCAGTAACTCACTCTGGATCCCAAAACTTAGGCCACTTACTAGAATGGTTTGATTTTCTTTACCCTTTCTTATTAGCAGCTTCTGAGCAAATAAAAGAAATGGCATATATTTGCGGAAGTGACAAATAGGAAAGAATTTAGTCAAAGAAGACCGTTTAGCTACATAAACACAAATATGTGAAAATCTGATTGAAGGAATTATAGGCTATTAATTGAAATATTAAAATTCAAATTTCAGTGGCAGGACTTTTTTTCTTAATTTGTATATTGACATTGATGGCCATTAAAAAGATATAAGGAGGTCTCAACTTTAAGCAAGAATTTGTGTCTTTCCCATGTTGGTTATATCGAACCTATTGGTGACGCCATGACTTCAAGAAGAGGTTCACATTGTCTGCGGTTATAAGATAAGTGACAATAAAAGTCCATAGAGACAAGCCATTCATATAGCAATGACAGGGCCTTGCCTCGAAATCGCAGTTGGCAGAAGTGCTAAATAAGAAACTATTTGATCAAAGAAGCCGGTTTAGTTACATAAACACAAATACATGAACCGTATGGTTTATTGTATTCTTTTTAGTTTGTTTTGTAAGAAGATGTACGATCTTAAGGTCACTTTACACTTAGAACATTGCTGCACCAGGTGTGAATTGACAGACAAGTATTGACAACAAATATACTTTGACTCATTTCTGCTGCTCTCTCCGCCATGGTCAGACTCAGCCGGTGGTTCCATCCCCAATGACTGAAGAAGCCAAATTTTCTGGGGGAATCCGGTTCCATCACCTGGACAAGTTACGCATAATATATGATGCAGACAAAATTAGAAAAGAAAGATAATTGACAAGAAAAATCATGATTGACTCATATTAATGAGTTCCTACCAAGAGAATAAATTACATCATTTCCATCCCCCAGGAGTGAAAGTATCGTTTGTATATCTATAACACATGCAATATTACAAAAGGATCATAGTTAAAAAAAAGGCGTCTCAAGTAGTTTCATTGTGCCTAGAGAACAATTTAGCAAGCTAGACCGTAAACGGTACAAGAGTAATCTGGACAGACAAGGTAAAGGGTATTTTTAAGAAATTCTTAAGTAATGATAAACTAAAATGAAGAAAAAAATATATACAGTCAGAAGACATCTCTGTCAGTAACAATTACAACGAGTCAAAAACAAAAGTGAAAAACAACGAACTACACGGCTAAAAGATATAACGTCATGTGCCAACATAATTTTGAATAGAACTTTTTTGATTGAAATTTTTACTGAAACTAGAAAATACTTGAAAATTATAATTTTCATTTAAGTTTTATTTTCTATTAGGTTAAACCCTCTTATAGAAAAAGAGAGATTCGAAGGAATAAACAACAGTAAACTCACAGTTTTGAACGCAACCAGTATTTTAATGCCTGTGAGAAGAGCCAAAAAAAAACAAAAATTTGTAATTGTTGCAAACGATGATTCTATAGAACTACCTGAACTATCAATCGTGCAAGGACCAAGAGAATAGCCTGAACAAATGAGATTCCCAAAGAATGAAAATCAACAGCCTGGACCATCAAATGAGACGAGATTAATACGGGTGGTTAAAGAAAAGGGCATTGGCAATTTGTCTCAAATAATCAAAATCCAAACTGAAGAAGAAAGAAAAAAGGTTTGAAGATAAGTGACAGAAAGAATGTCGAATGAAAATGCCGAAATTGTGTCAAAATTGAAAATGTGTCGAAATTGAAAATGAAGAGCAAATAAGTTCGAGTTAGAATACATGGGAATAGAGAATTATAGTGTGTAAAAATGAAAAAGAAAGGAATATTACGTTAAAAGAACAACGCCATCACAACCTTCGACGTCAATAAAATGTGGCACAATATCTAGTACAAACTGTCAAAGATGCCATAAAAAGCAAAACTGTTTATTACAAGTATTGGTGTTGAAGGTTCTATGTGTTCCCTGGAGAGCTCTCCATGTGCCCGAGGAAGGAATCGCAAATCAAGCTGACTCATTTGGAGTTTGCTACTTTAAAAGTAAATGGTAATTGGCAAGTGGAGAATTTTTAAATGCAAAATTATTTGAATTATTCTGTTTCCTAGTTCTTGTGTTTTTCAAGGTAAGATTATGGTTATTAAGAATAATAAATAGATTATTATTTAGTAGAGAGTCCACAAAAAATTGTGAGAACCGAGGCTTGTGACTTAGTAATATGTTATTTATAATAGTAATAGTAATATGGACTTTCAAGATTGTGTTCTTACTTGTAAAAAGCAATTCCATTGCGGCATATGTAAGCGAGGTTTTCGTTGGAACAGCAACCTCACTAGACACATGAGGATCCACACCGGTGAAAAGCCATTTAAGTGTTACATATGTGAGCAAGGTTTTAGTCGGAGCAGCCACCTCGCTTCACATATGAAGATCCACACCGGTGAAAAGCCATTCAAGTGTGACGTTTGTAAGCGAAGTTTTAGTCTTCATAGCAACCTCACTAGACACATAAAGAACATCCATTGGTGAAAATCCATTCAAGCATGACATGTGTGATCGACGTTTTAGTAGGAATCACAACCTTACTAGATACATGAGGATCCACACCGGTGATAAGTCATTCAAGTGTGACATATGTAAACAAGGTTTCATTACTAACGGTGACATCACTACACCCATGACTATCCACACCGATGAGTGAGGTATTAGTAGGAAAGGAACCTCACTACGCACATGGGGATCCACACCGGTGAAAAGCCATTCAAGTGAAATATGTGAGTGAGGTCTTAGTCAGAATGTTTACAACACCATTTCCGGTATCATATCTACTCTCTAAGAGGCTTATTTTTATTTATTTAACATCTATTATTAATAGAAAAGTGAACATTAGTTCAGCAAACTCGATAAAAAGTAGGAACCAAATGAACTCGTAAATCACCAAGTTTACAAATAGGTGGAACCTAGGTGGATTAGGAACTTTTCAAGGTAAGATTATGGTTATTAAGAATAATAAATAGATTATTATTTAGTAGAGAGTCCACAAAAAATTGTGAGAACCGAGGCTTGTTACTTAGTAATATGTTATTTATAATAGTAATAGTAATATGGACTTTCAAGATTGTGTTCTTACTTGTAAAAAGCAATTCCATTACGGCATATGTAAGCGAGGTTTTCGTTGGAAAAGCAACCTCACTAGACACATGAGGATCCACACCGGTGAAAAGCCATTTAAGTGTGACATATGTGAGAAATGTTTTAGTGAGAGCAGTAAACTCACTAGACACATGAGGATCCACACCGGTGAAAAGCCATTCAAGTGTGACGTTTGTAAGCGAAGTTTTAGTCTTTATAGCAACCTCACTATACACATGAATATCCACACTGGTGAAAAGCCATTCAAGTGTGACTTTTGTAAGCGAAGTTTTGGTTTTAATAGCAACCTCACTAGACACATAAAGAGATTCCATTGGTGAAAATCCATTCAAGCATGACATGTGTGATCGACGTTTTAGTAGGAATCACAACCTTACTAGACACATGAGGATCCACACCGGTGATAAGTCATTCAAGTGTGACATATGTAAACAAGGTTTCATTACTAACGGTGACATCACTACACCCATGACTATCCACACCGATGAGTGAGGTATTAGTAGGAAAGGAACCTCACTACGCACATGGGGATCCACACCGGTGAAAAGCCATTCAAGTGAAATATGTGAGTGAGGTCTTAGTCAGAATGTTTGCCACACTAGACACATTAGGATTCACACTGGTGAGAAGCCATTCAAGCGTGGCATATGCAAGCAGGATTTTATTCAAGACTAGGACCTCACTAATCACGTGATTATCCATGCCGGTGAAAAGCCATTCGAGTGTGATTAAATGAAAAAAGAGTTTTCACTGAAATATTATCTCACAAGACACCAAAGGAATATGAAATGTATGGTAAACTGAAAAAGCTGAAAGAATGTTATTGAACATTAGAAGGGAATTTAATCTTATTAAACAAAACAGGAAAAGACATTAAGTTTGATAGATATAACGAGAGTTTCAGTCAAAACGCCCCAGACATTAAATCTCTAGAAGTGTTACAGGCATTTGACACCTTTTTTAGCTGAAATTTATCAAAAGCTTCAACTCTGTGTAATTTGAGGACCTAAATGTGCATGTGAAATCTCCAATTCTACCCAACTCTCACGTTAGGCTTCAAACTGACGTGTCAAGAGTCTTTGACCAATGGGAGATATTAGTGATAACGTACAGAAGCTATGTGCATTTTCCAACCTTTGTACCGAAGAGTTTCGATCTTGTTGAAACTTGTGAGGCAAAGGGAGGGATGTATTTTAGGATGGAGAAAAAAAGTCCTATGATCTACAAAAATTCAGATTGTTTTAAGCTTATCTTGATAATCAATTCGAATTTAGTTTATCCGATGTTTATCATTGTTTAATTTCTCATATCTTTTCGTGAACAAGCATTTCATTTTTAACGGAATCAATAACATTGTGCATAGTAAAAGAATGAGGTGTTTTCAGTGCCAAGAGTACGGTCACGCTGCTAAGGACTGTAAAAACGCTACTCGCTGTTCCCGTTGCAGTGGCAATCATTTGAACAATAAAGAGAAACCCCAGGATGTAAAAGCTGTTGTATCTAATCACAAGATGGATTATATGTAAATGTAATAAATGACGAATCATAAATCTATAGGCATAATATTTCATTGCGCTGCATTTCTCATCCATTTCTTTGTTAGTGGCTGGATTTATCAATTTAATATTAAAGTGATAACAATTTTATGCGTATCAGTAGGCATCAATTCGATTGCTGTTTTGAAAAGAAGCACTAAATTATTATTTTTGTGGAAAAGATGTTGCAACTGGGAAGCAATTGTCCTTTCAACGTCGTTTTTTTAAAACATCGATATCACTTTCAAGTTATTTGGTTTGTTTTACCTTGGCTTGTCTTTCGTCACTATGAAATACATATCGCCGAACCTTTGTCTTTTTTTACTAAAATCTGGCAGGCAGTGATGACCTTATCCAAGTGAAAATCCCAAACCGAATCATCATCGCTATCATTTTCAGTTTTGATTCTCGCTGTTCCGGTTGATTTTCATCTAACTGCGCGGTTTTGCGTTCTTTAGCCGCAAGCCTTTTGGCATTATCTCTTTGAGCCGCTTCCTCGGCTGTTTCTTCTGCCATTGCAGGATTTATAATAAATATTCTCTTTGAATTGCAAGCCTTATATACTTATCTATGGCCCCCTGGATCCGCCCCTGCTCTAATTTTCCTACTACTCAGAAAACTGCGAAATTCAAGACGAAAATGAAGCTGCATGGCATTCATGACGTAGAAAGACGTTTTTGAATAGTAACAATCATGGAATAGTAACAAATAGTAATAGTAAGAAACATAAAATAGAATAGTAACAAATAGTAACAAGTAACTTTGAATAGTAACAAATATATCATGGTGGTCCTACATTTTCATTTTAGCTTCAAATATATTTTTTTCTGAATAGCATTTAAAAAAACATTTTTTCAACTTTAAGTTTTTCAACTTAAGAACACTTAGATGCTGTAGGGGACGCCAACTGTGTAAGTCTACATATGTTGTTCACTTTGACTATCACAACACTGGTACAAAACCTTACAAGGCGTCGGGGTATTTTTCATGGAAGGGCGGCGGGGTCAAAAATAATAATTAAACTTTGAATTTATAAAATTTACCATTTGTCAATTATCTGGAGGGGAGGGTCCATTTGGACCGATGACAGAGATTACCCTCCTCGGTTGACTGTAAGCTGTTAACTTGAGTATACAAAAAATATTTCGAGGAACATAGAATTTGGGTATAAGATGAAAAGGTATCTACTTCATCAGACCCTCTGGACACTTAATTCTGTAGAGGATCTCAACTATGCATCGGCACTGTTTCTGTTTTCTGTTTCTGTTTCTGTTTTTTCTTTCCTGTTTCTGCCTGTTTCTGTTTCTGTTTTTACAAAAAACAGAACAAAAAACAGAAACAGGCTACCTGTTTTTGTTTGACCTGTTTCTGTTTCTGTTCTGTTTTTTTTTCATCTGTTTTTTTCCGTTTCTGTTTTTTTTATCTGATTTCTGTTTTGTTTTTTCTGTTTTTTTTTTCAAATGCCGCGCTTTCTAGCGGGCATGATACCGAAACGCATGATACCTACCCGTACCTACCGTACCGAAACGCATATCTAGCGGGCATGATACCATGATACCGTTGATTTTTGAATTTAAACAAAAAGGGAATACTTGTGGGAAAAGTCAAAGTCATGGCCAATTGTAGAAAAAAGCTAAGACAGATTGTCCAATTAAGTGGGCAACCCAGTCAAGGTTAATTTTACCCCTTTGATTGCCGTTGTGACTGTCTCCCATTTATGCTACACCTCTCCGTGCATGTATGTCCCTTGACAATGCCGAAATAGAGTCAACCTGTTGGAGGTTCTCCTTGGGGAACACACGCGGGTTGACTACGGGTTGACTACTTGAAAATTTTCCTCTCATGCATGTCACTCCACAATGCTCAACTAGAGTCAACCTCTCATGCTAATTCACGCCGGGGTAAATCTGAGCGAAAGAGAGAGATAGAGAAAGAGAGAGAAGCTTGAATGCTATACAGTGGACATGGGCTAGATGGGAACCCCATATGACAATGTCTCTACTGTTGGTATATGTCTAGCGGATGGCTATTACCGCTTGAGCAACGGTCTAACCATTGACGGCTTTAAGGATTCGTGCTTTAAGCGGCAAACATGGGCTCAATGAAATCCCATATAAAAGAGGAATATAGCGTTGGTATTTACTTAGAGCAATGGGTTACCGCTAGAACAGCGGTCCAACAAGCCACGGCTTGAAGGCATCCGTACTTTAAGCGGTGAACCTAGGCACCTTGATATGTGTGTAGCGGAGGGTTATTACCACTTGAGCAATGGTCTAACCATAGAGCATTATAGAGCGTTGGTATTTGCTTAGAGCAATGGGTTACCGCTATAGCGACGGTCTAAATAGCCTCTAACTTAAGCGGTGGACATAAGCTAGATGGGATGACTCTGTGTCTGTCTGGTATATATTAGCAAGCAGCGGTCTAAGTAGCCTCGGCTTGAAAGCATCCGTGCTTTAAGCGGTGAATATAGTGTTGGTACATGCTTTGAGCAATGGTTTACCGCTAAAGCAACGGTCTAAGAGCAACTAGGGTAAATTGTCAATTATAAATGACATTTAAGCTTGAAAGGAATATAGCGTTGGTATCACCCGATCGGACACATTTTATGACAAATTTCGCCCCCCCCCCTAAAAATACGCTAGTGTGTTGAATTGCACGAAGTTGCTCATGTTTTGTATGTGACTAAAAGGATTTAAGAAGAAGATGTTTTCTTTCCTATTAGAAATAGAAGAAGTAAGGAAAAACAGCTGTTAAAACAGCTGTTTTTTATTTTTAAACAGCTGTTTTCTGTTTTTTCGAAAAACAGAACAGATTACAGAAACAGGTCACCTGTTTTTGTTTGACCTGTTTCTGTTTCTGTTCTGTTTTTTTTCTAACTGTTTTTTTTTCTGTTTCTGTTTTTCTCAAAAACAGAAACAGTTCCGATGCTTACTACCGTTTAATGCCCCGGAAGGCAATGCCCCTGTAGGTCCTTGTCATTTGCGTTATTCACAAAATGTAAACAATAATATGGATATGTATTGAGTTAATAGATTAAGTAATTTGATTAATTAAAAAGAAAACAAGAGAAAGCGAATAAACACGGAAAGATTTGATATCCCGTGTTTATCATCTCATTATAACGAATCACTGTTAAACTTGACTCTATTCAATTTGAATCTATTCAAATCAAGTCCAGACACCTCGACCTTATTCAATCCCCTTTAATAAACCCCTACTTAGTTCAACCCCATGCAACCAAAATCCAAAAAATTGAAGAAAAAAAGGAGAATGAAGAAAATCCGAAAAAAGAAGAGAAAGAAAAATTTGACCCCCCCATTCTTAATTTAAAATCCCTAATTAAGTAAATCGTTAACTCTAAATCCATTAAATCCTTAATTATAATTCAGGAAACATAAACAAAAGAATGACAATTTGTAATTGCACTAGAAAGACAGTGTCATATTTTGTTTGAGCCACTCAGAGGTCAATCCCGTCTAAGCTAACAAAAACAGAAGAGAAAAAGCTTCAAACGAATTCTATATTGCCAATTTGATTTTAAAGGTAAGTAAAATTTGTAGTTAACCGGACTCAAAATCAGCAAGTAATCAAAATATATCGAACACAAAAATATTGATATTCAAGTAAAAATAGGAACTTATAAGTTATAGCCTTTGCGCAAACTTTTTAGGCATTAATTTTTTCCTTGGCACAGAAATTGTATCGATGAATTTGTTTACTAAATCAGAGATTAGAAAATTTGGCAGATATTTGAAAATAGCTTTTAATCACCAGGAAATTTCGAATATGATTCTGACTATTAACGTATTTGACGTATTTCTTACATATTCAGTCTACTATCTACGATATTGTCGATTCGGTCTATATGCATATATATATATATATATATATATATATATATATATATATCTAGATTAAGCTTATTAATCATTTAAGAATTCTTTCCATTTAGCAGCTCTGTAAAAAAAATAAAATGAATCAATAAATTAATAATCAATACGTTCCGTAAAAGATAAAAACAATAACATAGAAATGGACTTGATTATTTGGACATCTGAGAGGCTCATAATATTCTAACCAAACAAAATTACGAGCGAAAAAAATATTACTGAATAAACACTTTATAAATTAATCTGTTAATTTGGTGAGGGAGGACTCACCAAATCCTGTCAAAACTCGATTCGATGTCGAAGCCCACAAGGACCCATTGCACTCACACAGTCTATTTAACAACACATATTTAAGTACAAAAGTTTAACTCATATCAATAAAGTCTACAAAAGAGAACAAACTCCTAAACAAGCACAAACAAAAGTACATAAATAAACGATATTATTCACAGGGATATTTACAGTCACAGATTGTTCCAAAAAAAATGAAACGATAAGCCATAGCCTCTATTTTATTAAAGTTTAAATTAGTTTGAATAGTAAATTATCCTTTTAAGTCCCCTCCCCCTCCGAATTTGACCTAAACAATAAAGCTTACATAGGATGGCTTGTCAGACTTAGCAATCACCAAAGAAACATGATTAGAACAAGGTGCTTAATTTCACCTATGGATAACCAGGCATCGACTTGAGAAATGATTTACAGGAAATTGGAACTTGTTGGAAGGAGGTAAAGAAAAAAGACTTGAATAGTTTGGGGGGGGAGGAGGAATGTGCACAACTGTGTTGGCCTCAGTTAGCCTTGTGCTGCAGTGAGATGTCAGTAGTAGCAGGAGGGTAATTTACTATGGGGCAGGGGGGGGGGGCAACTGCCCCATCCACAACTCAGTTCTTCCTGTGTAATCCAACTTAAAACATGGATACGATCCTAGAAACAGCAAAAGGTCTTACGAAATATTATTCAATCCGCAAATTTATTTCCGATTATCCTTACCTGAGGGTGAGCTTCAAAAGATTCTTATAGCTACGCTTAAAAATAAAACTAGTGTGGTCAGATTTTAACTGGCAAATATGGTAATAAGAATTTATAACAAAAATAGCAAGAATAAGGCGAGTATCAGTAACAATGCTATAAAAGAACAAAATTCTAGCTTTTTCATTCACATTACATGAAACCATAGCTATTAACTTGAAAGAAAAGGGGGCATTATTTTCAATAGCTTTGTCACTGATATTTGTTCGAAAAGGGGCTAGGGTGTGACCTTTTAAAATCTACTCACCCCATTCATAATTAAGCTTCTTATGCTTCACTAATTAAAACAGGGCTTGATTAAGACTTTTCTCGGGGGAGGGGGCTATATAAATAATATAGGGGATTTAAGTCCTCAAAAATGGCTCGATTTGAAAAATTATCAAACAAATGACGAAAATCCACCAACAGGCGCTCTACTTCGAGCCAAATTATGCATCACAATTTGCTCTCCATTTAAACTCATAACAGCGGAGCCCTCTTGCTCCGAGTCTGTTTACGAAGAGTAATTACGAACCGTTCTTTGTCTTTTCTACGATTGTCTTAACGTATAATTCACATTGGCATAATGGTTCACAAAACTATGTGGATTTGAATGCAAACTCCCTTCTTCACTTTCTGATGACTGAAAAATAAAAATAAGATTATCAATAAATACAAATTAAAATTTTAATATATTAAACACAATTGTAGATTATCTAATTATTATTAATTAATTATGTTTATTAGGTTCATCATTAATTATGTTATTACTAATTTATTATGATCATTAATTATCGTTCAAATTGGCATAATGGTTCACGAAGCTATGTGGATTTGAACGCATACTCTCTTCTTCACTTTCTGATGACTGAAAAATAAAAATAAGATTATCAATAAATACAAATTATTTTTTTAAATATATTAAATACAATTGTAAATTATCTAATTATTATTAATTAATTATTTTTATTATGTTCATCATTAATTATGTTATTATTAATTAATTATGTTCATTAATTATCGTTCACATTGGCATAATGGTTCACGAAGATATGTGGATTGGAACGCATACTCTCTTCTTCACTTTCTGATGACTGAAAAATAAAAATAAGATTATCAATAAATACAAATTATTTTTTAAAATATATTAAATATAATGTTGAACTATTTAATTATTATTAATTAGTTAATATTCATCATTAATTATGTTATTATAAATTAATTATGTTCATTAATTATCATTCACATTGGCATAATGGCACTTAAAACTATATGGATTTGAACGCAGACTCTCGTTTTCAGATGACTAAAAAATAAAAATAAGATTATCAATAAATAAAAATTATTTTTAATATATTAAATACAATTTTGAATTATTTAATTATTATTAATTAATTATGTCCATAATTAATTGTGTTCATTAATTATCGTTCACATTGGCATAACGGTTCACAAAACTATGTGGATTTGAACGTCCATTCTCTTCTTCACTTTCGATGACTAAAGAATAAAAATAAGATTATCAATAAATACAAAATATTGTTTTTAATATATTAAATAAATTTTGATTATCTAATTATTAGTGATTAATTATGTAAGATAATATTCTATTAAATTATATTTAATTTCAATAATCAAATAATTTTAAAAATGATTAATATAAATAATGAAAATATTAACACTATTTGATTAGTACTTATTAATTGATTATTGCTTAACATACATAGTTTTTTTTTCTTAAATAAAAGTCAGGTAAAAACAAAACTGTACACACAAAAAAATGGAAACAGCTAAGAGCACATTAATGCCAAGCCCATGTAATATATGGTAAAAGCAACTCAACGCAAAATTAAAAGGAAAAAAAACCTACTACGTAACACATAACACACTGTTATTTAACAATTTTGTTTCTGTAATTGGCTCTTATTCGTCTTTAGTTAGTTAATTCTCTACGTTGCATAATTTAATTATGTCTAGATTATTTAAATATGTCTAATGTCGAAATTATGCAAGAAAAAAGAAAAGAAGAACAGTAATATGCAAGAAAAAAAACGAAAAAAGGAGGAAGTACGCTACATGGCTCATAGAACAACCTAGGGGAAAAGAATTATCCAAACACAAAAAACAACCCAAATCAAAATTAATTGAACTAAAGTTAACACGAAACTTTTAATTTTGTTAAGTACAAAATTGCAATTTAACATAATTAAGATTCTTACTTCAATATTGTCTAAAATAGTATAAAAATCTTTTAAATGTAATCTAAGAGCACATTGAATTGAGTGTGTTCTTCTATCTCTCATAAAATAAAAACTAAGGTTTCTTCTGAAACAATAACCAGTTAGAAGCAAAATTGTACAGGAAAAAAAAAGAAAACGCGATGAAATGGAAATAAAATATACAATAAAAGAATAAAAAAAAACAAATAAATATGGAGAAAAAAATCCAACAAAAAACTAGCTTAAAAGTTAAAAAACTCGCTAATTATTAAGGTGTGCAAATCTTAGTCCTTAAATTTTATTTTTTATATATTTAATATGCAAAATGGTGTAGACTTGAGAGGATATGTGATCCCCGTCCTGCACTGGTATCCGAGACTATTTCTTTTCCTGAGGCCAAAATAATCTCGATGATTTAAAGAACATGAAAATTAGAACTTAGAACGTTACGATGTTAAAAAATGACTATCGTATTGATATTTTGACTGACGAATTCAGACGATTCGAACTGGATTTATTATGGGTTTCAGAAACTCGTATCCCAGGTGTAGGAAGCATGAAATCAGGTGATCTAGAATTTGTTTACTCAGGCAGGAAGGATGGGGTAAATAGACAGGGAGTAAGCCTCATGATGAATTAAATACAAAACATGTTTTTCTACTGAAATTAAGGATCGATATCAAAACTTAAAACAAACAGAAATCATTATGTATATAAAAGAGCTATCCCCTCCTCAACACCTCGCTCTCTACGGTAAAGTTTTTTATTATTTTAAAAATTGAGCTGTGAGAAAAAGCCTAACATTAGCGTAAAGAGCGAGGCGTTGAGGAGGGGACAGCCCCTTCAATATACGGAATAATTTCTGTTTGTTTTAAGTTTTAATGTCGCTTCTCACTTTCAGTAGAAAAAAACTATTTTTTGTTACTTAATTTCTGGTCGTTTTTTAAATAATGCCAGAAAATCTGAACCCTCCTTCCCGGAGAAACCCCCTAATTATGGCAATGTCCTCTAGACAATTCAATCCCGGTGAAAATTTACCCCGGATAATTACTCTTAACCACTCCGCGCGTCAAATTGAGACGGAAAAGAGAAAACAAGACATATAAAAAGAATTTTGCGTAAGAATTCTGGAAAATTCGCGCAATGTATAATTTCCCCTAACAGTTCACTCCCTGCAAACTTCCCTCTCCATGGAAAATTCCCCCGTGGAAAAACCCCCTCAGAAGAAATCTCCTTCCTCCACCCGAAAACGTATGCATGCATCCCAATAACAAATACGATGCGTAAACAACGGACAAGTTTTATAACTTAAAAACCTTTCCTCAGGGGCTGTTGGGGGGGGAAGTATGTTATACAAAAAAGGCATAGTTATTGGGCCTTTCAATTATGATGAACATAATGGCTATAAAAATTTTTTGATCAGACGATTTTGGGAAAAAAGTGGCGGGGAAGATGACCTAGTTTCCTCCAATTTTTTGGTCACTTTAAAAGTGCACTAGAACTCATAATCTCCGTTCAAATGAGCACTCTTCTGATATTTTAGAACCTCTGTGCTGATACGATCACCCCTGAAAAAAAAAAACAAAAAAAAAACAAAAAACAGAAAAAGAACAACAAATAGACACGCATCCATGATCTTTCTTCTGGCAAAAAAAATGCAAAATTCTGCAATTTTGCAGATAGGAGCTTGAAACCTATACAATAGAGTACCCTTGTACGCTGAATCTAAATGGCGTGATTTTCATTAAGATCACTTCCCCCTTTTTTCGAAAATCAGGAAAACTTTCTCAGGCTTATAACCTTTGATGGGTTACTATTGAGCCGAGTCGCTCCTTACTTACAGTTCGTTACCATGAACTGTCTGAACCGCAATTTCTCAGATTTTTCTTTTGGTTGTTATTACGTATATGAGGAATTTCGCCCCTCCTCAGTACTTCGCTGTTTACGCTAAAATGTTTGTGAATTTGTAAAAAGCTTATTATTCTAATTAAAAGTTTTTGTGTGCCAGGGGTCATTCTTAAGTAATTGGAACAAAAAATCAAACACTAGCGTAAAAAGTGAGGTAATGAGAGGGGGAAATCCCCTCAAAGACTTCCTAATCTCTGCTCGTTTCAAGTTCTAATGTTGTTCCTTACTCCGAGTTGTAAAAATATTTTTTTACTTATTTAATAACAACCACAAGCCGAAAACATACAGTATCTTTGGTTTATTATCATATAAAGATCATAGTTAAAAAGCTGCTAAAGATAATATTAAATGCTAAGACTGGCCGAAAAATAACACAAAAAATTATTGTTTATATCAGCCATTATTTAAAAAAAATTCCAACTACAGCTTAAACAGCGAGGCACTGACGAGGGAAAGAAACTCCCTCATATACGTAATATGAGGGAGTTTGCCCGCTCGTCAATATCTCGCTCTTTTCGCTAAAGTTTGAATTTTGTTCCAATTCTTTAAGAATGCCCCTAATCCAAAAAGCCATTTAATTAGAATAAATAACTCTTTTTAAATAACTAAAATACTTTAGCGTAAAGAGCAAGATATTGATGAGAGGGCGAACCCCATCAAATAATAAGTTCTGTTTGCTTTAAGTTTTAATGCTGCTCAGCTGAAAAAATTTGCTTTAAAAAAATTTAAATACTGATCGGTTTTAAATAATGCTGGGAATTCCCAGCATGGAGATTTTCTTCCCCCATGAAGAATTCCTCCAGGAAAAGATCCTTCCACGTAACCCTCTCCCCCTGATCCCCCCCAGAAGAAAATACCGTCCTGTAAATTTCTGTATGCTTCTAATAAATACTATAAGTAGACAATGGGCAAAGTTCATAATGCGCAGACCTTCCATCGGGAGCTGTGGGGGATTAAGTCGTCCTAAAAGACATAGTTATTGGATTTTAGACTTCTGTTGAACAAAATGGTTATCTCCAAAATTTTGATCCGGTGACTTTGGGAAAAAATGAGCGAGGGAGGGGGCCTAGATGCCCTCAAATTTTTTTGGTCACTTATAAAAGGGAACTAGAGCTTTTAATTTCCATTCAAATGAGCCCTCTCGCAACATTCTAGGACCGCTAGGTTAATACGATAACCCTGAAAAAAAAAAATAAACACGCATCCGTGATCTTTCTTCAGGCCAAAAATACATAATTCCATTTTTGCAGATAGGAGCCTCTTCAGTACGGTTTTCTGATACGCTGAACCTGAATTAAGAATCATTAAGATTCTATTAGCCTTATGGGATGTTTCCTCATTTTTTTCGAAAATAAGGAAAATTTAGTCAAGCTCGTAACTTTTGATGGGAAGGACTAAACATGATGCAAAGTATATATTTGAAATCAACATAAAAATCCGATCATTTAATTGTATCTATTTGTATCAAAATTCGGTTTTTGGAGTTTCTTCGACTATTTAGTCGGGTCGCTCCTTGCTTACGGTTCGTTACCACGAATTGTTTGAAAAGGAAGCTGCTAAGTCTTGTTTAGACTGGGAAGGTGTCAATAATAGAATACTAATTGCTCATTTTATGACTGAAAAAATCAGGGTATCAGTTATAGTAATATATGCCCCTGTAGAACCCGTAGAACTGACGGATATACTAGTGACTCAGATGAATTTTACTTACAGTCACAGGAGCAAAGAGAGAGGGTTCCAAGTAGAAATGTGATGTTTTTACCAGGAGATGTTAACGTCCAGGACGGTAGAAATAGGGATAGATGTTATCCTAGCCTAGGTAAATTTGGTGTAGGAAAAGGAAACAGTAATGGCTACAGACTTTTGCAATTTCTTAGATATAATAATCTAGTTATAAACAATGCGGAGTTTGGTCATTCAATGGCCGACAAGTTAACATGGTATCCACGTGGATATATCCATGGTATCCATGGTATATATCTAGTAATTTGCATTATTGCTTACGGGATCATCATTACGGGAATCATTGGCAATATTTATCGTTCTCCTAGTGGCGCGGTTTCGTTGTTTCTTCGGAATCTTCAGGAAATACTTGACATAATATTGAAACGTCCGTGTCAGTTAATCATAATGGGTGACTTTAATATAAATTTGATGGATTCAAATTCTTCGGCTTCAGTTGACTTTCTATCAACCATACTTGCCGCAGGGACTCTACCAACTACATCCATCCCCACACGAGTAACTAATTTTACAGCTTCTTTGATTGACAATATCTTCTCTATGCTTTGCTTGAAGAAAAACTCAATTTTAGTTACTGATATCTCCGATCATTTTCCCATATATTCTCGGTTCAGTTTTAATCGGGGAAGGAATAACCGGGCTCAAGTGTTTGATTCCTATTCTATTAGGTTTGGTGAGAATGAGTTATCTCTTCTTGGTTCTAAATTAGCGAAAAATTCGTGGAGCTTATTTGATAATGACAAGGATTTTTCTTCTTTATTTGAGTCGTTTTATGGAACCATAAAAGAGGCTATTCTTAGCCTTTGCAAAGTACCACCTTCTAATCGCAAGTCTAAAAGGATTATTCCTCTAAACCCATGGATAACATCCGGACTTCTCAAAAGCTGGAGAAGGAAAAATAATCTCTGGAAGTATTATAAATGCGCTGCACTTTCAACGAGTGCTATTCGTCTTTGTCAATTCAAGATCTACCGGAATATATATAATTCCTTGTGTAGGAAAGCCAAATCTCTCTATTATATAAATAATAAATTCTGTGCTTAAACCTGGTTCTCAATATAGCTCTTTACCTATGAGTCTGGTCATTGGTGATGAGACTGTAGAGGGTGAGCTTAATGTCCAAGAAGCATTTACTTCATTTTTCGCTAGTATTGGTAATAATATCGCTTCCACAGCTACTTTTTCTCGGTCTAAGTTGGACTTTAGATCTTACCTCGGGCCGTCTTGTGTTAAGTCTATGTTTCTAGAGCAAGTAACAGAAATTGAAATTACTAAAATTGTTAATGGCTTGAAAGACTCATCTTCATCTGGGCCAGATTCTATTCCTACTAAGGTAGTTAAATCTATTCTTCCTTAAATAGTTGTGCCTCTTACAAAACTTGTTAATCTTTCATTTAAATATGGGGTTTTTCCAAATCCTCTCAAGCGTGCTCGGATTATTGTTCTGTATAAAGGTGGACCAAGAAATGATCCAGCAAATTATCGACCAATTTCAATTTTATCAGTATTTAGTAAAACCTTCGAAAAGGCTATGCTTTCTCGTTTGCTTAAATTTCTAAAATCTAAAGAGTTTCTTCATGATTTTCAGTTTGGTTTCCGAATGAAGCACTCCACTGAGCATGCCTGTATGACCCTTTTGAATTTTATACATTCTCAATTGGATTCGGGATTAATTCCGGCTGCTATATTCCTGGATATTCGCAAGGCATTCGATTCCTTAACCCATGAAATTCTTCTATCGAAGATGTCTCATTTTGGCATTAGGGGTAATGTATTTTCTTGGTTTCAATCTTATTTGAAGGATAGGTTAATTTCTGTCAATCCACAATTTAATTTCTGTCAATCACAAGGGAATTTTGGCCTCCATCAGGGATCAGTTTTAGGGCCAGTGCTATTTTTGATTTATATAAATGATCTTTTTTACGCAGTAAAAAAGCAGAAACCTATTCATTGCTGTAGACTCTGTCATCCTAAACCTTCCCTTGCCCATAGTCCCAGCTATAGTTCGCCATCTTCTGATGTCCTTGTTTGTTTTGCTGATGATAGCACACTCGGGACTTCGGGGAAATGTGAATCCGAGCTTCGATTAAACTTGGAATACTTGTTTGAGAGAGTAATTTCATGGCTTGATGCTAATTTTCTTACCCCAAATTATTCAAAATCAAATTTTTTGATATTTTCGCATGTTTCTCAGATTTATCCCAAGTTATCAGAAATTCATCAGCCAAATGGGATAATTCACAGATCTAAAGATCGATACGTTTTTTTTTTGGGCATTCTTGTTGATGAAAACTTGTCTTTCAAGCGTCACATTGATTTGATTAAAATGAAGATATGCAGGAGTCTCGGTGTTTTTAGGAAACTCAAACATATTTTCCCTGGATCAATTTTGGAAATCCTTTTTCACTCCTTGATCCGATCTTACGTTTCCTACTGTCCAATTGTATGGATGTCAACCTTACCTTCACTGTTAAAACCACTTTCTAAGGTTTATAATAAAGCTAGAAACCTCATTAAGGAAACTAACCGTTCAAGAGTTATCCCATTACTTGATCTCGAGTCACTGTATATTCTTTCGTGTGCATGTTTTACTTTTTCTCAGCTTCAAGGTGACCTCCCCCGTCCCCTTAGTGTTCAGCCATCTTTCACCTCTGATCAGAATAATTATAATCTTCGCAATACCGAAAATCATTTTCAAGTTCCTTTTACTCCTTGTGTAAGGTCAGACTTTAATCCTTTAATTGCGAGTTATGTTGTATGGAATAAGTTGCCCGAATCAGCTCGAAGGTGCCACTCATTCGGTTTGTTCAAAAAAATTATTAAAAATTCATTGGCTTCTTAGAAATTATTTTATCTCTTTTTATATGTGTATATGCGTGTATGTATGCATATATATTTCCTTATTATTTCATTGGAGTCTATTTTTATCTAGAGATCTACATAATTAATTTAGTCTGTTCAATCTATTAGTCTATTTAGTTTTGTTTTCTATAGTTTTTCATTTTATTTATATTTTCCTCTCTTCTCCTTTTTGCTCTTCTCTCTTTGAGTAAGTGATTATTTTTTTTCCTTTTTGCTCTTCTCTCTTTGAGTAAGTGATTTTTTTTTTCTCTCTGAGTAAGTGGCTCGTTCATTTTCCCCTTTTTTACAGGCCAAAGAGCCTTTGGGGAAATAGTAAAATTTAATATTGTATGTGTGTTTCGTGATGAATAAATCTTATCTTATCTTATCTTGTAGTAAAGAGTAGATTGACAGGATCAATACAAGATACTAGTGTATATAAGAGTGCTTTTATTGATGTTAAAAGTAAAGATCACAATCTAGTAGTGTCTTGGGTAATTAAAAGCTGAAATTTCGGAAGGGTAGCTTAACTACGTCCAGGGAAGTTATCAAGTTGGTAGACTCCAGGATGAAAATTTGAGAGAAACTTTCCAGAAACAGTTGAATATTAAACTGGGGATTTTAAAATTTGACAATGTGGAAAATGGTTGGAATAATTTTAGAAAAGCAATTTGTGAAGTTGCTGATAGTGTCTTAGGAAAGATAGGAAAGGGGCTAGAATTAGTGATATAGAAAGAGTTAAAGAGAGATGAGCGGAACATTTTGAGAATATGCTGAACCAAGATAGAGTTGCAGGAAGATTTGTTTTGTGAGAAAGAATTAGTGACAGCACTAAAAGGATTAAAAAATAATAAGGCTCCAGGTGCTGATAGTGTGGTAAATGAGTTTATTATATATGGTGGCTCTGAGGTGAGAAATATGTTACTGAGGATTATGAGCATGATTTTTGATAAAGGTAAAGTACCTAGCGATTTTAGGAGAATCGTAATTAAACCATTGTATAAGAAATAGTGATAAGAGTGAGTGTGGTAATTATCGAGGAATTAGTCTGGTCTCTGTAGGTAGCAAATCTGTAGGTAGAGATGCTGTAGAAAAAGTTTTAGGAGAACAACAATGCTGTTTTAGAAAAGGTAGAGGATGTGTCGACCAAATTTTCAGTCATTGGCTAATAATCGAGAAGTGTCTAAGTTGTCAAACACCTTTTGGTCCTCAGTTTTATAGATTATGAGCAAACGTTCGATTCTGTTGAAAAAAGAGCTTTGGCAAAGGTCTTATCTTTGTCTGGTATACCAGACAAATACAGTAAAGTGATTAGTGCTATGTACGAGAAAAATAAAGAAAAAACAATTTTTTTTACAACTGAAAGTAAGGAGCAACATTAAAACTTAAAACGAACAGAAATTACTTCGTTTATGAAAGGGACTGCTTCCTCACCAGCGCCTCGCTCTTTAGGCTAAAGTTTGACTCTTTCTCTCAACTCTTCTTTTTAAAACAGTAAAAACTTTAGCCTAAAGAGCGGGGCGTTGATATGACCTCCTTACTTTCAGTTGAAAAAAACTTGTTTTTTTTTTATTTAATTTCTGAACGTTTTTGAATCAATGCATGTTTTGATTTTGGCTCTCCGCAGAGGAATAATTAAAACGAAATAAACATTTTTTATTCGCGTTAATTTCTATTTGTTTCAAGCTTGTCTTGGTTATCCATTTTGATCTCTGTCGTTTTAAGGCTCATCTAGTCAGCCATAGTTGAACATTTTGTCTGGTTGTTTGATTGATTATTCATTTTAATTTATGTTTTATTTGATTTCATTAATTTATTTATAGTAATATCTGTTAATTTTATGTTTGGATCATCACATGACTTTATTTTTCTCGTTTTAGGCTTTAATGCGGCTCTTTATTTTTCTTTCAGAAACGTCGTTTTCAGAAAATTTTAAAAATCAATACTATTAAAATTCATCAACAATAGAGTTTATCCAAAAATTATTTATAGAACAAACATAAAAGTGATTCAATAAGTAAAACTGATTGCTGAGAGAAATAACAGAGCAGAAGTACATATAGACTGACTAGGAGAAATTACTAGTAAACAAAAACTTTTTCGAAGTTGATTTCCTTTTCCAGTTCTCCCATTAATAGCGTTCTCCAAAATCAAGTAACTTGGAAAGTTACTTGATTTCACCATAATTAACTTAAAAAAAGTTCCCAAAACAAAAGTTTTTCAAAGAAAAGTAAGGAGTCGTATTAAAACTTAAAACAAGCAGACATAAAGTGATATAATAATTCAAACTTAAAGCAAAGAGAAACTAACATCAGTCAATAGAGAAAACCCGAAATGAACAGAAATGAGGATAGACACTCACATAATACATAAAGATAAAAAGATATTACAAGAAATGAATAGATGAATCCTAAAACAAAAATATAAAAACTAAAAAGATAAATAATCAAGCTAAACTTAAAATGAATAGAAATTACCACAAACAGGAGTAGGGCTAGTACCCCTTGAACTTTCTATAGACCACTGTAACTGAAACCCTCAAAACTAGATCTTTCAATGCCCAATCGAATGATTCCCAAAAAAAAATTTCTAAGACAGCTAATTTACTCGAAAATTTTTCAAATTTTAGAATTTTAGGAAGAAATTTTAGGCTCTTTTCTGGTCTTTTGCCGAGCCCCCATTTTGCGGCAAACCAAAATTTCTGGTTTTGTGGACACAAATTTAGACCTGGTCGAGAAAAACAGTTTTTATTTCTTTTTTGGGCTCCTCCTTTGGAGGGGGGAGGGCCATGGCCCTGAAACACTTTTCCTTGCTCATACCCCCGCCCAAAACAAAATTGTTGATCCTTCTGATTCGGAAAACGATGCCTGAAATTTGGAGCCAATTACATACCCAACATCAAACAAGCCTCCCCTTTTCAATTACAAAATCCTTAAGTAAACAACCATCAATTTGCAGTATTTACAAGCCTTGCCCTCGAGGCTATAGGGATTCATGTCTTCCACGGGTACATGTTTATTGTTGAGTATTTTGAAGAAAATGACTATTTCAACTGCTGATCAGATGACTAAAGGATTTAGGGGGCTGGGTAGCAAAAAGGGCAAGGAAAGGACGCTAATTGCCCTTTGGGCCCTTTTGAACCTTAAAAGGGTTGCTAGAACTTTCAATTTTCTGTGGAACATCCTTCCACAGGAAATGACCAGGGAAAAAATACAACTTAAAAAAAATAAAATAATAATAATAATATATATGAAAGTATACAGCTATTTGGATTTGGGATCCTGGGTCTGAAAGGACGCGGGTTCGAATCCCAGTGTACCCAATTATTCGGTTTGGGATGGGAGTCAGTGGCGTGACTCTGTAAGCTTAGCCAGAGTCGACCCAGCTCTAAATGGGTACCTGAAGAAATCTGGGGAAGGTAAACAGGAAGGGTGTGTGGTTGGCCCCCAGCCCCCCATTGCACTTCCTGGCTGAAGGGCCAAGAAACAGAGATCAGCACCGCCGGTAGGGACTGTAAAGTCTAATGCCGTATCCATTGCCTTTTTTATACAGCTATTTAATTATGCACCTCCAGAGCGCTTCCTTGAGAACACGTTTTTTTTTTTTTTTTTTTTTTTTTTTTTTTTTTTTTTTTTTTTTTTTTTTTTTTTTTTTTTTTTTAAATCAAACCAGCTCTAACTTTTTTACTTTCAAAAACTCAAAATGTCACTCGACAAGTTTTCAATTTTTACAACATTTTTAAAATTTCGAATAAGAGTTTAAATTTGAGCACTTTAAGACTAAAAGGACTTAATTTTGAGTTATTATAAAACCCAAAGAAACTGTTAAGGTTGTCAGACGTTCGATCAGTCGAGTGATATAGCCAAAAAAGGGGGAGGTCTGAAGATTTGAATTGATGGTCCCTTACAAATATATCAAATAGAGGTTAATATAAACCTACTACCATATAACTAAGGTAGTTTTACTTCAAGGTAAAAACAAGAGCTAAGAGCTCATATGGCACTTGTGACGAGGCGAGAAGAGCTAAGAGCTAAGAGATCATATGGCATGAGCTCTGACTAAATTCTATGAATCAATAGATTGATTTAAAAAGGAAAATAAGAGGCTTAATCCCGGTCAGGATTTAAAAGAAGAGCTGTGAGTCACGATGTCCTTCTAAATATCAAAATTCATTAAGATCCGATCACCCACTCGTAAGTTATAAATACCTAATTTTTTCTAATTTTTCCTCTCCCTTTAGCCCCCCAGATGGTCGAATCTGGGAAAACGACTTTATCAAGTCAAATTGTTCAGCTCCCTGACACGTCTACCAATTTTCATCGTCCTAGGACGTCCAGAAGCACCAAACTCGCCAAATAACTGAACCCCTCCCCCCAACTCCTCCAAAGAGAGCGAATACAATACAATTCTGTCAATCACGTATCAAGGACATTTGTTTATTCTATCCACCAAGCTTCATCCCGATTCTTCCACTCCAAGTATTTTTCCAAGATTTCCTTCTCCAACCCCCCCCCCCCCCCCAATGTCAAAAGATCTGGTCGGGATTTGAAATTAGAGCTCTGAGACATGAATTCCTTCTAAAAATCAAATTTAATTAAGATCCGATCATCTATTCGTAAGATAAAAATACCCCAATTTTCTCGTTTTCCAAGAATTTCATTTTCTCCCTCCAACTCCCCCCAATGTCACAGGATCTGGTCGGATTATAAAATAAGAGTTTTAAAGCACAAGATCCTTCTAAATATCAAATTTCATTAAGATCTGGTCACCCTTTCGTAAGTTACAAATACCTCAATTTTCAAAATTACCCCCCCCCCAATTCCACCAAATAGAGCAGATCCAGTCCGGTTATGTCAGTCACGCATCTTAGACAGGTTTCTATTCTTCCCATCCAGTTTCATCCTGATCTCACCGCTTTAAGTATCTTCTAAGATTTCCGGTTCCCCCCCCCCCCAATTACGCTTAATTCGATTGAAATTTAAAATAAGAGATCTGAGTTACGAGGTCCTTCTAAATATGAAGTTTCATGAAGATCCGAACACTCCTTCGTAAGTTAAAAATACGTCATTTTTTCTTATTTTTCAGAATTACCCCCCCCCCCAATAGAGCATATCCTTTCCAATTATGTAAATCACGTATGTAAGACTTCTACTTATTTTTCCCACCAAGTTTTATCCCGATCCCTCCAATCTAAGCGTTTTCCATGATTTTAGGTTCCCCCACCACAAACTTCCCCCAATGTCACCAGATCCGGTCAGGATTTAAAATAACAGCTTTGAAACAAGATATCCTTCTAAATATCAAATTTCATTGAGATCCGATCACCCGTTCGTAAGTTAAAAATAGCTCATTTTTTCTAATTTTTCAGAAATAACCCCCCACCAAGTTTCATCCCGATCCCTCCACTCTAAGTGTTTTCCAAGTTTTAGGTTTCCCCCTCCCAACTCCCCCTCAATGTCACCAGATCCGGTCGGGATTTAAAATAAGAGCTCTATTACACGATATCCTTCTAAACATCAAATTTCATTGAGATCCGATCACCCGTTCGTAAGTTAAAAATAGCTCATTTTTTCTAATTTTTCAGAATTACCCCCCCCCCACTACCCCAAAGAGAGCGGATCCGTTCCGATTATGTCAAACATGTATCTGGGACTTGTGTTTATTTTTCCCATCAAGTTTCATCCCGATCCCTTAAGACACAATATCATTCCAAACATCAAATTTCATTAAGATCCCATCACAAGCTCGTAAGTTAAAAATACTTCATTTTTTCTATTTTTTTCCGAATTAACCGACCCCCACTCCTCCCCCCAGATGTTCAAATCTGGAAAACGACTATTTCTAATTTAATCTGGTCCGATCCCTGATACGCTTGCCAAATTTCATCGTCCTAGCTTACCTGGAAGTGCCAATAAGTAGCAAAACCGGGACCGACAGACAGACCGACAGAGTTTGGGATTGCTATATGTCACTTGGATAATACTAAGTGCCATAAAAAAAACTATGGCTAGCTTCAATTACAACATAATGGCTAAAACTACAGCCGATTGTTAACTAAAGCATCGTCTCAAAGCGGAATGTTCCATTGTTTCCAAACAGAGCCGTCCAAAGGGGGAAGGGAAACTGGGACAGTTGCCCCAAGGAACAATGACTGGGAGGTGTTGCGTCTTGGAGGGTTGCTCAAATTGATCAAATTTTTGGTACTTGACTATTATATAAAACACACTCGAGGAGTGAAGTTTGGTAACAATAAAATATGATAAAAATAGAACACTATTAGAAAAATTGCAAATGCCATTTATGAACTATTAAATTGGGAGCTTCGGCGTCGGCTGGCCATCTCAAAGACAAAGATTTCATTATTAACGTGATTCTTGACCTAGTTCATTTTAGTTCATTATTAACGGGATTCTTGAGGACAACGGTTAGTTTGCTTTGACTAGTGAGAGAATATAGTATATCACCATGAATGTTCAAATTAAGATTTGAGATTTGCCAAGGACCAAAGAACAGGCAATTATATTTTTGCAGTACAAGAGGCTGTTGTACTGCAAAAAGTACAAGGGAGAGTACAAGAGTACGTAAGAGTACAAGGGACCTTGTACTCTTACGAGAAGCAACATTTTTGGAAGCGTAACACTAGGCCATGCTTGAGAACAGTCAATTTGTTTTTCTAAAAGCAAAATACCATTAGTTACTGTAGTTCGTTTCATTTATTTCTGAGATAACGAATTGTCGTCTGTGTTTGAATTGTGTTGTTTGTTCTGTGTTGTCGTATATGTTTCCTTTTTTTCCTTTCTGATGTATATCTAGATTTGAACGTAAATCCCTAAATTCAAATTGAAATTTTGAAGAAATTCAAACGAGATTTTCGAAAAAAAAAGCTGCTAAAAATTTCTAGCTTTCTAGAATTGTACAAGTTTCTATTTTTGTTATTCTGATTCAAGTTGCTGATTAAGTTGATATTTGAAACAAGAGGCAGAGTGGAGGAAATTGCAGAAAACGAAGGGATTCTAATTCATGCTTAAGTTAGACTTTCCCTAACAAGATCTGTATAGAACATTAACGTCCATACATCAAATATCATTATCTCCGCTGCATGATTGCATTTGTCAAAAGAAAACGAAGATATAAAAGAAAACAGAATAAAAGAAAACAATAGAGAAAAAATAGAACAGAATAATTATATAATGAACAATTATAAAATTGTCATATAAATTATAATATAATCATAATAAATATAAATTTTAAAATAATAAATAGAATAAAATAATAATAAAATAGAATATAAGAAAACAAAGTATTATAACAAGGAAGAGATACTAATAGCACGTGGGAGGGACAAAAAAAATCTATAGAAAATTGTCAAGAGCACTCGCCGAAATTTTTAAAAGGAAGAGGGAGAGAGCCCATAGAAGTTTTCGAGTGGGAGGACGGTTGGATCGAAAAAAGTGCTAAGAAGTGCTCTTTTTTCAAAATAAAACATTTTACAGCTTTAGGGCATTTTTTGTCTTTTATAAGCGATAAAACAATTTTCTCTGCAACACCCTTAAATATAACACTATAAGGAGACACTATAAGAATACTTCGATTTGAAACTTATTCTGGTAATTTTAAGTCATTATATTTCAGTAAAAACTAAAAGAACCTTCTTAGCAGTTGAGTGTTTCAGTAAAGGGAGTTTTTTGACAACCAACTTTCAAAATATATTAATTACAAATAGAAATAAACAAATCGCGGCTCGAGATTACTCGGTTATATGGTAAATGCTCGTAATTGTATAATTTATATTTTTTATTCTTTGATTTATCAATTATTCAGATAGTTTCCTATCTGAATATGTGAAATCAAGAGGATAACTTCAAAGACCCTTTCAGACGTAATCGACGGATACAGTGGGGTTGATAAACATACGCGCGCAGGCAAAGAAAAAACAACAAATGTCAAATGTGTGGATACTATGCTTCGCTTTTGGATGAACACGCTGCGGTAACGCCTCGGATTTGTTACCAGCAACATTCAAAGACTTGGACTAGAAAAAAGACATGAAAATCAAAGAACTGAGAAAATACCAACCTATTATCGTGAAACCACTTGATCTCGTATGGAACAGAAGAATCAGATGATACTTCGCAGTTCATCGTTGCAATATGACCAACAATGACCCTTGCATCACCGGGAGGCTATACTATTTTCGTCTTGACTGAAAAAAAGGTTTAATTCAAAAAGTACCTTGGCCCCTTGAGACTATACTATCCTCGTAAGCCCAAAAGGCAGGGATACCTGAAAGCAGAATAAAAAGACAGAAAGAAGAGAGATTCAAATGAGCGGGGGGGGGGGGACACAATTCTCACAACACAAAAAGCGCTCCAAAGAATCCATCCACACACAAATAAATCACTTGCGGGTCCTTTGATGTCTTACGATAAAAACACGGGTCCTTTCTTCATACGTGCCTGACTCTATGGCTCTTTTATACGGAATAAAAGGCACATGTTTGTTTTAACATTACATTTAAGAAAATCAAAAAATGATAATCATCGTAAACTGCTTCCTTTCTAAAGATTGCAACAAAATAGGTACTTATCGGTTAAATAATAGACACTATAAAATTTCGACACTAGAAACAGGTCAAGTAACTTCTTTATACTGTCGATCATTTGAATGGCAAAGATCGGATGAGATATTAACCTGTTAGTTTGCTTTGACTGGTGATAGAAAATAAGAGTCTCACCATGGATGTTCAAGTTAAGATTTGGGATTTGCCAGGGACCGAAGAACAGGCAATTATATTTCTCCAGGATAGGTTGTAATTTTACAATTTTCCTAATAAAGCATTATATTTTCACCATATTGTGTTTTATTTCATTAGTTTTATCAAAAGTTTGGGATATATATATGCACATTAAGGGGATGGGGGTAAAGCATAGTATGCTATACTATGCTTTCTTTACCCCTTTATGTGCTATGCTTTACCCCCAGCCCCTCCCCCCTAATGTTCTAATATATAGGCCAAATTTGTTGCTAAACTATTACATATTCATTATATTTTGTTCCATTTCATTAGTATTAATCAAACTTCACTTCTCGAGTGTCTATTATATAACCGATAAGTACCCAAAAATATGTTGTTTGAAATATGATTGCGCGTTATCAAGAGGAAACTTTTATCCTGAGAAAAAACAAGGATTGGCCAGATCATTGTCATCAACTGCAAATACCAAACAAGTCTTAAATTTGATAATACACACCTCATATATGAGGATATTCCCATTCTGTAAAGTAAATGAAATAGTCAAGTACGAAATAAAATTGAATTAAATGACTATATATTGGTTATTGTGTACACAACTTGTCTAGTTCAGTGCCGAAAATGAATTTGATTTGAAAACATCCGGTGAAATTCTTAATTCTCGTCTTCGTTGAAAAGAATCTCGTTGGAACTATTTTGGGAATAGTGCCGGCGGGATTTCACGCATGTGTGCCGGCGGGATACAGCCTAAAACTGTATCGATACAGTTACACAGGGTACCTGAACACAAAGAAACAATATAGGGAGGTAAAGAAATGAAATGAATGTAATGTAGGGTAGTAATTCTCGCAGCCCCGAAAGTGCTCCAGATGGCCCCAACTAAACGCAAACACATTGCCTATGGATCCATTGGACCATTCTTGCCTCCCAAAATCCCAGGCTTTTTCCTATTTCCCCTATACTTTTTCGTGTGACACCTTTTATTTTGTTGTCCCCATATGTCTTGCCCTCCCCCGAGCAGAAAAAAGAGAAATGAGACAGCAAATCCCTTTCTTCGTGCTTGCCTGATTCTTCCCGCTCGAAGACCCTGAATCTTAAAAATGCTCTTTTTTCAATCTATTTTTGACCCCGTCTCCCCTCAGAAAAAATGCACCTCGTATCCGATAAAGATCAAGTCTATGTCTACATTTGATACATAAACTAAAAACCCAAGCTTTTCATATGATATTGAGCAATTAATGTAAAATTAATGGAATTATTACCACATAGACTCATCACATTCTTATTGACTATAAATGTATTAAGTCAAAAAACTGTAGTCATTCCCAACGTACTGAAATTAAAAAAAATAGTTTTCAGCACCCCCAACCCCCCCAATACTACCACTAAAAGCAAAGAATGTTACCTATTATATGCGCACAAGCCAGAAAAGAAACACAAAATATAAGTAAGCTTAATTAATTTTCTAAATTAACCAAAAATTATTTTTCCAAATTATTCTTGCGCTCTGAATTCTCAAACCTTTAGAAAATTCATTCATTTTACTATTACTATTCATTTTATATTATCTAGGACACTCAAATCCTCCGCATATTTTTGTCCGTAATTTGCTTGTCCATAAATATGCTCTTTAACATATATTTCAGCCCATAAACTTTTTTCCTTTTACTTGCTCAAAACAGAAAGAAAAACCATTCCTTTGATGGAATGAGTTTAATACCTCTGAAACATGTATTTACGTATTTAGGGTGAATAAATTTTAAACCACAATATATTTTACTTGACCTACTCAAAACAGAAAGGAAAGCCTTCTCTGAAATTGAACCAGCCTCATTTGCTCTCACGCATGTATAAGATCCTTGATCAGATGCACGAATTGATGCAATAAACAAACTTCCGTCCTCAGTTAGCTGAAGGCGACTTGAAGGGACAATCAAGGTCTCTGCAACAGAACAAATAGATAATAATCAATATTGCCAAATAACTTCTCAGACCACACTGCATCATAGTCAAAAACAACAACTCTAGTTTATCAGATATGAACCCTCGTTTTCTCTCTTTTTTAGTGTTTGTTTTTGTTTTGCTTTGTTCATTAATCTTACCATTTTATGTAATTTTCTAGTATGACTTAACTGTTTAATCTGTTAGTTTTTTCCGATTTTTTCCTGTTGGATCAAGGCTTCCTAATATTTGGATTTTTATTACCATATGCATATTGTTTTTTCTTAGCCAATGTAGCCAACGTTAGCCAATACATTGCTAGCCAAGGGTTACTTTTTAAAGAGGGGTTTTCAACCCCTATACCCATGAGAGAGCTTTTGGATCATTTCTATGTACCGTTTATAGCAAAACTGTAATAAGAAGAGCACGAACAGCCTCGTATTTTTCTTCCTTCGTTTGTCAGAGTTATCTATAACTTTCTAATAATCTTTCTCTTTTGTAATTAAACGAACAATGGACCACAAAATCCAGCCTCTAAAAAAAACAAAAGTACCTGCGTCATTATGAATTTAAGAAAAAGGTTCATTTAATGGCAGATTCATACATATTGAACATCTAAAATCAAAGTAATATTTGTGAAAAAAGAGCTTTCGAAATTACTGGCATTACATGGAAAATTTTAGTACATTAAACAGGTACACTAAAGGGACAGGACTTCTGTACAAGGCCGTACCCAAGGGGATGGGGTAGGGCCTGCTTCTGTATAACGCTCCTCCCCTTCTCTCTGAACTGTCTAGATATTCTTCGACTATTAAATATTATCTTAAATGTTATTTGGTTGCTTAAGGATTTTTTAAAAGTTCATATGGAATTAATGAGAAAAAAAAACACGAGTAAAAAAAAAGAAAAAAAAACTTCCATTAAGAAAATGTAAGGGTAGCTTACTGTGTTATATATGAATCCACAGTGTAAATATATAACAAAAGCGAAAAGTTTCTTCAGAAATGACACACATCAAAGCACTCAGAAACGAAAAATCCGTCTGCGTCAGAGCAATAGATCTTCCATAATCCCATTGCAATGCGCAAAAAATTTGTCATTGTGCATGGGCGAAAGGCGGAATCATGAACAGAGGTTTAGATCGATATGTGTCAAAAATATGTAATAGAGAGTATTTGGAATTTTCCCTACTGTTAATATAACTATATTATGGTATGAATCGTCCGATAGCCAAGCCGATTAAGTAAAAGATTAAAACAAATTTAATCAGCAAGAAGAATTTCGAAACAAAGGGAAAATTATATACAGATATACACTGTCTCCGTTTCCCATGAAGTATCTCAGTTTTTCGATTATCCAACATTTTTTCGAATTGTCATACAATTTCCCTGTTCGTGTTTTTTTTTTTTTTTTCTTCTTTTGAAAGGTTCTTAAAAACAAATGAGATAGACGAGCTCAAGAAGAAAAAAACCTTTTAAAAAATGCAAAGATTACTCTACATGTTCTATACAAATCGCTCGCAAGTCAAACCTATTAAATCAGCAAACCGAATTTAATCAGCAAGAAAGGTTTCGCGACAAAGAGAAAATTATACAAACATGCATACTGACTCCATACCCCGCCTAAAGAAATCAAAATCAGACACTAAATAATGCAAATTTTTCGTTTTCCTTACTCAGATGTTGCCATAAAATCAGCGTGCGATTTTGCTAAGATCTTTATGTTGGCCAGTACGCTTCAAAAGGTGGTATGTTACAAAAGTGGTATAGCTTTCGAATCTGAAGAGCACAATTTCAATATAAAATGTTCGTAATAAATATTCTTGCATTTTTGAAAAGGAAATCTAACAAGTAAAAAAAAAAACCTCTTTTTACTTTTATTTCATATTGAAAAAAAGGAAAGCAGATTAGATCGAAATTATTTCTTTTAGTGGATTAAGTTACAGAGAACTCTTTTAAAGAAGCGGTAGCATTTAGTAGATAAGAAACTGGGAGGTTGAAAAACAAAATAACATAAAAAAAAGCGTCTAGGCAGATATTAATTTATCCAAGGGTTCTTGTTTCAATCTCCGTGGTGAGAAGTAATAATTAATATCTTTTGGCACCTTGTTGGGCTTTTGGACCCGATCATATCTTTATGGGATGGGAAAGCACCCCTAAATGCTTTTTGTCAGGACATATAGTCTAATCAAGGACGAAATATTCCCCTTATGGCCAGTGTGAATGGTACTTAGACTATACACTTTGAGATAAATATTCAGTAGGTTTAGGCACCCAAACCCTTGGCTTTGGCGTGGTTTTATATCGCGCAGTCTTCACTTACATTTTTGAAAATCTTATAAGGTTAGCCTATCTCTTCTTCAAAAACATTCAAATCACGAAGGAGTCGCTGCAGTAACCTCCAAAATCACATTCTTATGATAGATTAAAACTATTGTTGCAATGTTCTAGCCGTTTAGTGTTATAGATTTATTAGAATAGACAGCTCTCTCAAAATCTATACAGGCCATGGCAGCTAAATAACGATTTCGTAACAAGCTTCCCAGTCCCTGCCCAAGAAGTAAATAAGACTGGAAGCTAACGATTTTGTAACGGAACTTATGCCGTATCTCTTCTCTCTTGCCATCTCTTATATCATATTAAATAAAAAAACAAGTTTTTGTAACGGAAAGTAAGGAGCGAAATTAAAACGAACAGAAATTTCTCCGTATATGAAAGGGGCTTTTCCTCCTCAACGCCTCGCTCTTTACGCTAAAGTTTGACCCTTTCTCTTAACTCTACGTTTTAAAACAGTAAGAAACTTTAGCGTAAAGAGCGGGGCGTTGAGGAGGAAAGCCCCTCTCGTATACGGAGTGATTTCTGTTCGTTTTAAGTTTAATGTAGCTCCTTACTTTCCGTTACAAAAACTTGTTTTTTTATTTAATTTCTGGGCGTTTTTGAATTAATGCATGTTTTGATCTTGGCTCTGCGCACATAAATAATTATAACGAAATTTGCACATTAATTAATTGCAATTAATCGGAAGATTTTGAGAAAAAAAAGCGAAAGAGGAGGCCTAGTTGCCCTCCAAGTTTTTGATTACTTAAAAAAGTAACTAGAACTTATAATTTTTTACAAACGTTTTCATTGGTAAAAAATATACATAACTTACGAATTAACTTACGTAACGAACTTCTATATTCGTATGTTTTTATTGTGTATGAGGGGGTTAAACCATCGTCGATACCACCCACTTTACATTAAAGCTTATATTGTGTCCCAATTCCTTATGAATGACCTCTGAATCACAAAGGCCGTAGAATAAATAGTTGAAATTACTAAAAATACTTTAGCGTAAAGAGTGAGGTATAACGAGGAGGTAAACCCCTCATATGCGTAATAATTTTTGTTCGTTTTAAGTTTTAATGCTGCTCCTTACTTTCATTAGAAAAAACTATTCATATTTATTTTTTTATTGTTTTTTCAAATAAAGCTAGAAAATTCTGCTTTATTTTAACAAACGTTTTCATTGGTAAAAAATATACGTAACTTACGAATTAACTTACGTAACGAACTTCTATATCATTCTCCCCCATGATATCTCCCCATTCTCCTCCCATGTAACCCCCCCTCAACTCTGCCCCCTAAACCAAAAATATCCCCCTGAAAACGTCTGTACACTTCCCAGTAACCATTACTATATGTAAACACAAAGTTTTCAACTTGCAAAGTTGAAGTTTTCAACTTGCAGCCCCTCCCACGGGGACTGCGGGGGAGTAAGTCGTCCTTAAAGACATAGTTATTAGGTTTTTCGACTATGGTGAATAAAATGTCTATCTCAGGGGTTTGATCTGGTGACTTTGGGGAAAAAATGAGCCTGGGAAGGGGCCTAGGTGCCCTCCAATTTTTTTAGTCACTTAAAAAGGGCAATAGAACTTTTAATTTCCGTTAGAATGAGCCTTCTTGCAAGATTCTATGACCACTCAGGGAATACGATCACCCCTGGAAAAAGAGAAAAAAAACAAATAAACACGCATCGGTGGTCTGTCTTCTGGCAAACAATGCGAAAATCCACATTTTTGTAGATAGGAGCTTGAAACTTCTACAATAAGGATCTCTGATATGCTGAATCTGATGGTGTGATTTTCGTTAAGATTGTATGACTTTTGGGAGGTGTTTCTCCCTATTTTCTAAAACGAGGCAAATTTTCTCAGGCTCGTAACTTTTGATGAGTATAACTGATCTTGATGAAACTGGTAAATTTAAAATCAGCATTAAAATGCAATTCTTTTGATGTAACTATTGGCATCAAAATTCCATTTTTTAGAGTTTCGGTTACTATTGAGCCGGGTCGCTCCTTACTGCAGTTCGTTACCACGAACTGTTTGATATAGATATTTTCACGATTTGTTTTCTTTTTACCTTTCTTATATTTTTGTGATGGAACTTCAGTATAGATTTTATCTGATTCCAGTATGATTTTTCTCAATAAAAAAAAAAAAAAAAAAAAAAAAAAAAAAAAATCTGGTAATCCAGCTAACACGGTAACAATGACTTGACGTGATGCAATCATTTAGCCATGTAGTGTTATAGATTTATTAGAATAGACAGCTCTCTCAAAAGCTATACAGGCTATTGCAGCTAAATAACGATTTCGTAACAAAGGCCTTCCATTCCATTTCGCTTGCACAAAGTTTTTACTTTTCCATTGGTCCTTTCTTCTAGTAAGAAACAGTGCACAAGTTTCCTGGCTTTGTAAACAACAGTGGAAGAAAAAATCAAAGGAAATTAGTATTCATTAGTAGCCACAAACCAAGACAAACGATGAGTAAAAATAATAAAAAGATACATAGTCTAAATAAAGACAAGAATAAATCTTCAACCCTGAAAGCAAACAAAGCGAATTGTCCTTTCTTTCTTCTTTTTTCGAGGAAAAGAAATGCATATCAACATCACAGAGCATGATTAAAACGACCCCGAAGAAAATGTTCAGTAGAAATTGAACACAATCGGGTTTTGTTTTCAATATTGCCAGGTCAAACACTTCATTAGTATTTCAAAATGACAGCTCAGAAATAGAGCTAATAGAGCCAATTTACCGGGTTGTAAGCATTTTCTGGATTGAACTTCATTTGATTAAAAAAAAAATTCGTATAAAAAAGTCAATCTCTCGGGCTATAGCCAACCTCCTACCCCAATGTGAGATTCACATAAAGACTGCACCTGCTACGAGCATGTCTTGACGAATTGACGAAGTCAATGAATTGACGAGTCAATTTTAGTCGAACATACATTTTTACGTGTGTACGAGGAAGTGGTGTGTCTAGGAAGGGAGAGGGGGTAGATTAAGGGATAAACTTGCCCCCAGGCGCAGCATTAACGGTGTGTCATTAAAATATATTTCATGGATGATGAAGTATGTCTTTACAACTTACGCTCTTAACGGAAAAGGGGTGTAAAAAAGTGACATTGCCTCCAGGAACTGGAAAATCCACCTTTGTGGTAATACGTGGGAGGATATTTCCATGGAGTAACTTCTCATGGGGAAGACAATTTCAATGAAGGGGGCGCAGGATTTTCTAGCATTATTTGAAAAAACAATGAAAACATAATTATGAAAAGTTTTTTTTTAATGAAAGTAAGGAGCAGCATTACAACCTAAAACGAACAAAAATTATTACGCATATGAGGGGTTTACCTCCTCGTAATACCTCACTCTATACGGTAAAGTATTTTTAGTAATTTCAACTATTTATTCTACGGCCTTTGTGATTCAGAGGTCCTTCTTAAGGAATTGGGACACAATTTAAGCTTTAGTGTGAAGAGCGAGGTTTCGACGAGGGGGAACCCCCCCCCCCCATATACGCAATAAAAACATACGAATATAGAAGTTAATTACGTAAGTTAATTCGTAAGTTATGTATATTTTTTACCAAAGAAAAGGTTCGTAAAAAAATAAAAGTTCTAGTTGCCTTTTTAAGTAGTCAAAAATTAGAGGGCAACTAGGCCCCCTCCCTCGCTCCTTTTTCTCAAAATCCTCCAACTAATTGGAATTCATCAAATGCAAATTGCGCTTTAATTATTTATGTGCGGAGAGCCAAGATGAAAACATGCATTAATTCAAAAACATCCAGAAATTAAATAAAAAAAACAAGTTTTTTTAAATGAAAGTAAGGAGCAACATTAAAACTTAAAACGAACAGAAATTACTCTGTATATGAAAGGGGCTTTTCCATACAGCCCAATAAAAGACATTGCAAAGAAGTTTTTCCTATAGTCCACCAATTTAAAATAGAAATTCATGCAATAAAGAGCGGTCATGTTCTTTTTCAGGTAAAGAAAGCATTCACTAATTGAGTTTTCCAAACACAAATGTGATCCAATGTGTTTTCTATTTCCACTCAAAAATGTACTTAAAAGCAAAATTGCGATAAAAAAATTAGGTTCTCCAAATGCCCTCTCCCAACCCAAAATAAAAATTCCGAAATCTACCAGAAATTTACCGTCCTTAAATTTACGAACACTAGCATGAGTGGAAACTGTTATTTTTACTTAATTTTTTTTTTTGAGAAGGCGGCTGTATCCTTTCTCAGACACGGAAATTATTTGACAATTGAGTCTTTCAGAAGCCAATCTTACAAACTCAACTTGATACTTAAAAAAAACTAATTGAAGGCACTAATTGAATGACAGTTCATTCAATGCTCTCGTCAGAGTAAGACGCATTTTAAGACCTCTGTGTGGATTTATGTGAAAAATATTATTTCATGATCTTTTGGATACTCATTCAATGCTGAAAACATTATTTCAGGAACTGTTGGATATTTAGTGAATATGTATTAATATTTGGATATTAGTACAATTTAAGTTACAATGGGACGTAAAAGGAAAAATCCGAAACGAGAAGGTACGAATATTTCATTAGACACCTCAGATGATAGCTCTAGCTCGAAGCCGGGAATATCAATACTAGCTGCAGATTTTAAGCAAATTCTTGAAATCGTAAAAGAAAATGGCAATAAATTAGACAGCTTATTCAATCAATTAGGTACTCTTACTACAAGGGTCGATAATCTGGATAAAGAACATTCGGCTCTTAAAGATAATATGGTTAATAGTGAATGGAAAATTGGAAAAATTGAAAATGATACGTCCTGCCTCAATTTGCAATTACAAATTTTTACCGATGATTTAATAAAATTAAAAAGAAAAAATGAAGATTCAATGTGTCGGATTGTGAAATTGGAAGCCGCCAAGTTAGAAAATACTATCATCATATGGAATGCAGTTTGTGAGGATATTGATGATGCTAAAGCTTTATTTACAGAAGTTGTTCGCCATGGATCAGAATTGCCTGAAGTAAATTTTACAATCTCGCAATATGAGAAAAATCGTAAATTCTTAAAGGTTACACTAAATAAAAAAGACGACAAGTTTTCTATTATAAAAAATGCCAGCAAGATGAAGGACAAGACATTTCATGGAAACAATAGCAACTTGTTTATTAGTGATAATGTGCCAGCCGAAATTCGTAAAATACGTAAGCTGATTTTAGCGAAACGGGATAAATTGCGGAAGATTCCTAGATATGAGGCATAGATATCAAAGGGGAGTCAGACAAACTTGTTAGTGAAAAGACCTGACGGCTCAATTACAAAACACTCATTTAGTGATAGCATACCAGAAGTTGACGACTTACCAAACGTTCAAGGATATGTAGGCCTACATCATAGTTCTCGAAGTGATGTTTCAGTGAAATAAAATCATATCGTCTAATAGTAAAGTGCCCTGTTAGTATGTTTTAAAATATACAAGTAGGAAGCGTTTAATCATGTTTTGTCTCGTATTTATTTGTTTTTTAGTTATCTTCTCACTAATTTTTGTTGCTCTATATATTTACGATTCTTTCTCTTTAGTAATCTATTTTTTTTTATGTTTTTTAATGCTTTTTCTGAAGCACACAGGGGTCTTTATAAATAGCGGTAGCATATTGAAAGAATTTGCCTTAGAATGAAGACATTTCTCTTTTCTTTTCTTAGTTATTTCTGTGTGAGTTACCCTTTATTTTTGTTTGCTGAGGGCATGGGTCGTGGTGTGGTTATTGTTGACATGGTGGTAATATTTGATAATGGATAGAGATAGTGATGGAATTCCATCATCAAGGTTAAAAGAATTTGAGCGAGATTCTCTTTTGTTTCATTCAGTTTTCCAAAATATTGTAGCTAGTGATAATGAGGATAATAGCAGCATATTAGATATACCAAAAAATCAATATTTATTTTTGAATGGATTGGCAAAGAAAAATTCTAGAACAAGGAGGATATTGTTTTGGAATTGCCGGGGCTGGAGGACTGCAAGGGATACAATTGACACTTTTCTATCGACATCAGATACGGACATATTCGGTTTATGCGAAACTTTTTTAGATGAGTTTTCAATTGAAAGTATTCATGTTGATGGTTATCAATTGTCTCATGTTGGAAGGAGTATGCAAAAGAAAGGTGGTCTTGGTGTCTTAATTAAAAGTTGCATACCAGCCCGTGAAAGACTAAAATTTTTGCCGATTATTATTGAAATGTTATTTGAATCTTGTGTTGTTGAATGTTTTTTTCCAAATAATGAGAAGATTCTAATCGCAGTTATTTACCGTATTCCGTCAGCTAGTCAGATGGAGTTTAGAAATGGTTTTGAAAAATTCATGGATAAATTAGCTAGTCTTAATACTTCTTATCTAGTTATGGGAGATTTTAATATTGACTTAATGAACCTTGTTTCTTCTAATCAGAATAAACTGGATAGTCACACTTTGAAGTTTTTAGAATGTCCGCTATCTCATGGATTATATCCTGTATGTCTTGTACCATCCAGAATAACTGATACGTCATATTCACTAATTGATAATATTTTTTCACCTGAAAGTGCTTGAATCAGCAGTCAACAAAGCGAAGAGACTTTGGGGAAATAAATTTGTTAAAATTGAAAGAAGCACTCGGTGATGTAGGGTGGAATTCAGTAATTGACGAAATGGATCCGGATAAATCCTTAGATAACTTTTATAATACATTGAATGAGAAGCTTGATAAATTTTGCCCGGATAGAAATCTGAAAGGAAAGAGGCATACACCAAGAAAACCATGGGTAAATGCATCGCTTTTTAGGTCTATTAATGAAAAAAATCGCTTATATAAAATTAAAATGAAGTATCCCACTGAAATAAATATAATACGTTTTAAAAACTATAAGAATCTGTTAGTAAGGATTTTTAAGAGAAAATGAAAGAGTGTATTATGAAAATTCATTTAAAAGTTCTGATTCTCCTCGAAAAACTTGGAATTTAATTAAGTTGAAAATTGGAAAAAATAAAAAGCTATCACATCCTGAGGTATTAATTAATTCAAATGGTGTAGAAGTTAGAGAACCGCAAGATGTTGCTAATAAGTTTAGTGATTATTTTGCTGTTATTGGTCAAGCAATTGTTTCAGCAGGAATAGATTTGTCCCCTTACAGGTCGCATAAAGAATATTTACCCCCCAATGAATGTACGAGCATATTTCTGGTCCCTGTTAGTTTTGCTGAATTTCATAAGATTATCAAAAATATAAAAAATGTTAATTCAGTGGGACATAATGAATTATCAAACAAATTTGTTAAAGAGTATTGCCGGAGTTATTTTTGAGCCACTTATCCACATTTTCAATTTGAGTATCAATTCAGGTATATTTCCTAGTAGATGGTATATTGCCCGAGTAATTCCGTTTTATAAACAAGGCGATAAATCTGATGTAAGTAATTATCGTCCAATTGCAATTTTATCGCCATTATCTGAAGTGTTTGAAAAAATTTTAAAAGAAAGGATTCCTAGCTATTTAGATAAAATAAATTTCTTTACCAAATATCAATTTGGATTTAGGGCAAACCGTCCAACAGAACAAGCAGTTGCAGCTCTTTTATTAGAGATAAATGATTGTTTAGATGATGATTTCCATGTGGCTACTGTTTTCTATGATATAAAAAAAGCATTTGACACTTTAAATCATGAAATTCTTCTTGACAAAATGATAAATTCCGGCATAAGAGGGAAAGGATTGCAAATTATTAAATCATACCTATGCGGACGCAAAATCACAGTAAATGTCGGTGGAAAAATGACTAATTTAAAAAGTCTTACTGATATTGGTGTCCCCCAAGGCTCAGTATTAGGTCCACTTTTATTTTTGATCTATATTAATGATCTTCCCCGAGGTTTGCATGAGAATATTAGCCACGCAGTTCTATCTGCAGATGATACAGCTATACCAGCTAAAGCTAGGGATTCATTGACATTGATCGAACATCTGACTATAAGTGTTACCTCAGTTAATCGATGGTTTGTTTCGAATAAACTAGTACCGAATTTAAAAAACACTAATTTTATGGTTTTTGGTCGTTCAAAACGTTCCACTCGAGAGATTTCTTGTGAGGAGCTACAGGTTGGTGATCAAAAATTTTTAGGGTCCAATCATATCGTTATTTAGGAGTTTTTCGTGGTCCCCTTTTTTCATTTCATAATCATGTTGAGTATCTAAGATTAAAACTTGCTCAAAATATTGGGTCGATGTACCGCGTGAAGAATATTTTTCCTTTTACCATTTTAAAAATAATTTACCACTCTCTAATTACTTCTTATTTGAATTATTGCTCAGTTGTATATCTTAATACATTTTGGAAGCATATAAAACCCTTACAGGTACTACAAAATAGGGCACTAAGAATACTTGGAAATTTCTTACATCGACTTTCAAAACTTGAAAATGTTTCGGAAACTAATACATTATTCCTCTTCTTAAATTTGTTAGATTTAAATGGAATACGAATATTAAATACTTCCATATGGCATTTTCAAATCCAAAAATCTAAAAATTATTTCTATGACCAATCTCTGTTAATCTTACTTCCTCGTTCGGATTGTTGGAGGTCTAGGATGTATCAAATTCCTTTTGTAAGCTCTGAAAAGTCAAAGTTTTCGATTAGATACTAAATACCCTTCATTACTAACAATCATAAGCTGAATGATAAAATTCTGTTTGATCCATCCCAAAAATCTCAGCAAAAATCTCAGCTAAATTTAAAAAAGTAAATATTAAAGATTGTTTGCTAAAATTTTGATTATTCACCATTGATGATGGAAATTTAAATTTTAAATTTAAATTATTTGATCTGCTTATTTGTGTGTTTGTTTTTGTATCCCTGTGTCTGGTACGGCCTCCCACGCCCCACCTGTCCGATATTTATATATTTACTTATCTTTTATGAGTTTTTTTTTTCTATTTTTTTGTGTGTCTTCTACCGTATTATACTTTGAAATCATTATTACGATGAGATGTTGATGTTTTTTCTGATATTTTTGCACTGTCCCAGCCTTACGAGCTCTGCTCTCTGTTGGGGCATAATATTGTTTGTGTATTTTTTGAGTTGAATAAAGAAAAAGTTGAGTTGAGTTGAAGGCTTAATACAATCACAAAAGTGATCCTTAAAATAGAAGTGTCTATGATTCGCTTCTTTTTTTCCTTTTTTTTTTTCTTTTTTTTTAGAGCCAACTTGACTAGATCCATTAAAAATTGTACTTAATAACATACTCCATATGATTCCTCCCCTTATGTACCAAAGGCATTAAAATAAAATACTTCTTGGCTCCTGGACCCACTTACACCTAAAACTGCATTTTTTTAAGATTATCTTTTAATAGTTACAAAATTATAAAGTCTTTAGGGCATCACAACATTTTCGTAAAAATATTTTGAAAATGAATAAGTAACAATTAGCTAAAATTTTGCAGCACTTTTAGAACCGTAAAAATCCAACGTCAACAATTTGGTGATTTCCAAAAAGGAAGCTAAAAAGCTACCTTCAAAGGAAAGCTACATTCTCTTAAGCTGTTTAGCACTGTCTTTCTTCACATTTTTCTTCACTCATTTCTTACTCACTTATTTTTTATCTTTTTATTTTAATTTTCTACCGTCTGCCCACTAAGGCCAGCATAACCGCATGTGGAGAACCTTTTTTATAAGAAATGAAATAAAAAAAACAAGTTTTTTCAAATGAAAGTAAGGAGCGACATCAAAACTTAAAACGAACAAAAATTACTCCGTATAATTTTTTTAATGTCGCTCCTTACTTTCATTTAAAAAATACTTGTTTTTGAGAAGGAAAAGCCCCTTTCATATACGGAGCAATTTCTGTTCGTTTTAAGTTTTAATGTTGCTCCTTACTTTCATTTAAATTTACTCATTTTTTTAATTTAATTTCTGAACGTTTTTGAATCAATACATGTTTTGATTTTGGCTCTCCGCAGAGGAATAATTAAAACGAAATTGGTATATATTTTTTTTTTTTGGCTAAATGGCTTTCTCATAATTTTGGGAAAAAAAGTTACTTCGAGAGAAAAAAAAGTAATTTGATGTAACAATCGACAGGTTTCAACCTTTTTTGTGTGGACCACACAGTGTGGTTTCAACAGAAAAAGGGAAATTTTCCAAATATTATATACTTAAAATAGTTCTTCAGAAAAAAAAAATTGATGAGAATAGCCGACACACTATTACGCATTACAACTCAGGTAGTAGGTACAATCCTGCAGACTGCACCCATTGATTTCGATTAGAAGCAGTTAATTCTGAAGTATGCTGATTGATAAAGATCAGGGTTTTAACCTTCAATCACATCAGCATTTCAAAAATTGTTAATCACCAATCCTAATATAATTAACAAATAAATATGCACTAACTGTTAATATAGCTTTTCATACATTGAAGTTGTACAAACGGTTTATTGTAGATTATTTCTTGGTTTTCTCTTAAAATAAATTTGAAAAAAGTCTCTAGTTAAGTTGTATTGTGCAAATTTTTTTATTATTAACAATTTGTGCAATACAATTCAAAAATATCAGTTAAGAGAGAATTTCCTAATCTATTGCTTTAAATTTTGACCATTTGATATGTTCCCAAAGGCCTCTTTTTCAATAAATCAGTGCGAATAGGTGAATGCTTGATGACTAAACATTCCTTTATTAACTAAAAACATTTAACGATGTATTAGTAATTTGAAACGTCTCAGAATTTGATGAAACAATTGACAGGTTTCAACTTTTTTGTGTGGTTTCAACAGACAAAGGGTAAATTTTCCGAATGATGCATGCCTAAAAATTGTTTTTCTGTAGGTATTGGTTTAGAAAAAAAAAACTTTGATGACGATAGCCGATAAACTATTACACATGTATTTAAAAATACTGTATATCTCGATTACTTTCACGGCTGAAGGCAAACATTCGGAGATGAGATTAAAATTCAGATTAGACGGTTTTTTGCAATTGCTTGTAGTTTTATGCCACATAAGTTGTCCTTTTCTGTCATATCAGAAGTCAGTTGAGGAGAACTAGACATAGAGAAATATTTACCTATAGAATCACACGAAATATTTTTTGGGATGTAGTAAATTTTATGCCGTGGTAATGCTTTTTAAAGAGCCTGAATAGTAGCATTATTTTTACTAGACAAGGAAACCCTGAATATACCCATTTGACAAAAAATATGTCAGATTCACAGCACTGGGTTCAAATATCGAACCCTTTTCGAAGCCCCAAGTAAAAAAAAAAAAAACTGTCGTTAAATAGTTCCAATGTAAAAGCTCTTTGAAAACTGGTAATTCGTCTCAAATGCTTAATTTTTTATTTTATTTTAGTCAATGCTTAAAAAAACCCAATTAATTCGTGGAACTAGATCCCTGTGCAGCTCAACATTATTTGAATGAACCCTCGTGCAACTAAATCCCCCTTTGACTGAGCCCCATGAAACCCATCCCATGTGCAGCTCAACCCCATTAAACTGAACCCTCATTTGACAACTCAATCAAGTTCAAATAAACCTTTGTTCCACTGAGCCCCCATTTAAATATACCCTCTCTTGACTTAATCCTTATCTAACTAACACATATTTAAATTAAACCTTGTTTCAATGAACTCAACCCAAGGCATAAGAATATGTTTGAACTAATACTGATTTTGTTGCGAGAGCAACACTTTATTTTTGTCGTGTTTTTTTTTCTTTTTTTCCTAGCACCCTGATTTCAGCTTTTTCCTAGAAAATGGTAAGTGTCCAACCTCTGTGGTTTTTACGGAAAGTGTTGACTTTAGGCCGCATTGATGAATATGACTTTGCATTTTGGAAAGCCTCGCAGAGCTCTTGTCTGGGGCCAAAAAGGATGGTTTTTGCTTGTCCTTGAGCCAGAGCGTTTGGTGTGTGAAGTGACTTGGAGTTTTATAACCTCTGTCAGAGAGAACTAACTGAAGTTATGCAGTCAAGCTTTCGTTTCATCAAACCATGTTTCTGCTTTCGATTGGAAGGCTCCGTTCTAGACGGCAAACAGGCAGCCACCAGTTTCAAATTGAAGATAGAATAAAATTTATAAGAGTTAAATATATGCGGCAGTTACCCGGCCCCACAGCCAATATCTCTTCTTTGAGTGATAAATAGAGATATTCGCAGAAAAAAAGTGGGGACCGATAGTGCTGCCATCTGTTGTTTCTACCCATTTCTGTTCGTGATTTCAACTGAGTTTATCATTCGGTTTTTCGCACTTGGGATTGCGATAGAGAAATGGTATCAGATGTGCCGCTTAAACTTTAAAAGTTCTCTCATTGCTAAAGAAATTAGAGTTTATCCTTTGCTCCTCTAAGTGATGACGTTGGAAATTTGACTTACGGCAAAAAAGTCAACTAGAAAAGAATTCTATCAACTTTTGAACTAAGATAGATATAATTTTTTTTGACGATAGTCGATAGCTCTTGATGAGCTGATCAAAGTATATGTCATCCATTTTTGGTAGAAAAACTCCTTCATGACATATACCAGTTTGAAAGCTTAAAGGGGTTGACAACTTCAGCAGTAAGGTACACACGGAAACCAAAAATAGACCAATACCAATTATGAGACATGTATGGGAGTTTTAAGAAACAGTCAGATGTTAGCATATAATTATCTTCGGGAATGAGGGGTTCGCAACTTTTGCTAGTTGCTGCAACTGTTATTTGTTTCCGGTGTATTCGATGGTAAGACCAATTTGGTTGCAGTTGTACGACATGTAGGGGAATTATAAGAAATAATCGGCTGTTAAGCTACAATCATCTTCTGCGATGAGGGGTTTGAGACTTTGCGAGTTGGTGTATCATAATATTTATTTTAGATCCCTACAGATGAACAACTTCAGCGTTTAATCGAAGCGAGGAAACAAAACCAAAGTGTTGCTCTCGCAACACTTTATTCAGAAAAGCCGAACAAAGGTTGCCGCAACACCTCACGTTGGTCACGCAACGTAGATCTAGTTTGAAGCTAAAAATATGCTTCTTGTTTCTTTGGAGTTTCTAACTTATATTTTTAATGTGCGTGTAGGAAGGAGGGAGCGTTGTTAAATTTGGGTCTCTAAAATTTGGGTATCGTTAAATATAGTATTTAAAACAGGCTCAAAAATCTCTGCTGAAAAAAAATCCGAAAGAATATTGTGACGGTAGAGCTTAATATACTTGTAAGAAGATTTGAAAAGTACACCAATTGTTGTTTTTATTTTAAACTTTTGGATAAAGTATGCTATGTAACATCAAACCAATCGCCAAACAATGTACACATTTACAGGGTGGAGGATATGAAACAGTTTTTATGATAATCTGAGAAGGTTTTCCATTGTCCCTGCAATGTTCCAGTGTGTTTCCAGTGCTTGGGAAAAAGAAGAAGAAAAAGAAGACACTTTCGGGTATAAAGCACTTTTTTGTAATTTCCAAAAATTTGTTTTGTAATTAATTTTAGTGTTGAAATGAAAATGAATAGCTTCTATCATTAACAGATGAACTCGGTATGTTTTTTTCATATCTTCTTTTTTGCTTTTCAGTAGAAAAGGTGACTAGGAAGAGAAGTATTCAAGAGGGGGGTTTTAAACACCAAGAGGGGGATTTTATGAGATTTTTGGTTATGGAAATTTCAATGGTAGAACTTTTACGGATTCAATTCTTAACTCTCCAAAAATGATGCTAACATTGGATTTTGGTGCCATAAGGCATTTTATGATGTGCGATGTAGCGTGTAAGTGTGATTAATAGATCTCAAGTAACATTAAACAGTTTTCTACGATATTTTATTGCCCTATCAGCACTGGAGAAATAGAACAGTAAAGGTAGACTTATCAGTTTTTCGACTCTTTTTACAAGTTTCCAGTAATTACCAGTTCCAAGTTTTTTTTTAAATATCTTTAAGATTTTGGCTATTATGGGCTCTCTGTACTAGGATAAAACTATTGCTGCAGCCATGACTTTCAGGTGTGTTCAAGCCCTGGGCATAAAAATCTCTGCTAATTTTAAAGTATACTGGATATAAGGATAAATTTTTGTTTTTTAGACGGGGGGGGGGGTAGTTTTACATCGAAGCAGTATAAGAGAATTAAGCAGCAAATAAACAAGTTGTGATGCCTCAATCTATTTAAGTGAACCCATAGCCATTTTTCTTTTCTTTCTTAATGGCTTAAGATCCCTAAGAAGTTTAACGGCGATTCCCTCAACAAACAGTTGTTATTAAATTTATTCAGGATGCAAGTGTTTGTTATGTAATAGGAGTTGGGTGATTTATTTGTCTTAACAAGACATGTCTAAACAATTGCCTTATTTGTATAAACAAATTGTTTACTACACAATTTTCATAGGATAACTCCTCGGCTGCACTTTGTTTTTCATTTATAGATTTTCTTACAACCACAAGAAAATGCATAAATGTGGAAGTAAAATCAATGAAATAGTCTTCACTGGAATAAATTTGAAAATGAATGTTTCCAGAAAGCGATTTTTGCGGATAAAATTGTTCATAGTAACCCTGTTTTAAACTCAAATCAACATTTTCTGCATTAAAAAGACTTGTAGATGAGGTGACTGAAGGACAAAATTCTTTATGTGACAGATATGCCATTTCTAGAAAAAGAAACTCTTTTTCGACCTAACAATTTTCACTTTTAGTTTCTTTCTTCTGTCCTGAGTTTAAACTGCTGAGTAATGAGGTATTTCTTGCCGTTTTCCTAACCATTTCTGCCTAGCTGTAGTTTCAGTCACTCACCGAAAGATTGCGCAGGACCTAAGTTTATGTGAAACGCTTTCTTTAAAATCCTTACCAGAGCGCCAATCATGTAGTGCCAGGGATAAAAAATCCGCGGCAACTGGTGCAATATATTCTTTTTATTAAGGAGTAGTTCAGAGCAAAACAACTTAGTAAATCAACTGCTGAGACCATAACCTGACATTGATGAATGACCCCTGTAGTAGTGTATTGAACATATTGAATGAGTCAAAAATGACATGTAGTCACAGACAAAATTTTTGCTGTTGCTAAGGGGTTACCTAATTTACTTCTAAATGTTAACTGACAGAGTTCACAATGCAAAGTGTTTACTGGAATAAATTAAAGGTGCTTTGTTTTGTAGTGGTGAATGTGTTGGTGAGTGGTCTTTTGTTCAAAAACACGCAGGGAGAGGGGGCATTGGTTTTTTCAGCTCTTGATGTCTCAACAAAGGATGTATAAATAGATATGCAATTTTCTGATGAGATACTGGTTCGATAGTCTTAAAAACAATACGTTCCGTCCCCTTGATTGTGCCAGCACAATTAACCTTGATTATATTCCATTTAAGGCCAAGAATATCCCTCAGACTACCGTTCAGATAACCCATTTTCTTCTCGGTGGGAGAGCTAATGTAAACCCTACCCTGTACCATTGAATATTTAAAATGAAACCCATCATTCTTACGAGCAGAGGTTTTCTATTTATTGCATGACATAAATCAGTCATATTACCATATTATTTATATTTTAGAGTGAGATGTGGGTATAAATCAGAGTTAGTTTATTTTTTCTTTCTCTCTTCCTCACCACATACTGGTCAATCGTCCGGAATAACTTTTATATGATTTGTACGATCTTTTCCTAGGATGTCATAAGTATTTTTAAGAATAAAATAAAAAAGAACAACATCAAATTTTCCCTTAAAATCGATAAAGGGGGAGATTTTTTAAAAAAAACTCCTCGGCTGCACTTTGTTTTTCATTTATAGATTTTCTTACAACCACAAGAAAATGCATAAATGTGGAAGTAAAATCAATGAAATAGTCTTCACTGGAATAAATTTGAAAATGAATGTTTCCAGAAAGCGATTTTTGCGGATAAAATTGTTCATAGTAACCCTGTTTTAAACTCAAATCAACATTTTCTGCATTAAAAAGACTTGTAGATGAGGTGACTGAAGGACAAAATTCTTTATGTGACAGATATGCCATTTCTGTAGTAGTAGTGTATTAAAAAACTTTGTTTTTTTTTCAAATCATCATAGAAGGGGTCAGAGACATTGGAAATGAATGTCATATGGAAAACATTACCGATTGTGAACTTCTTCATAGGCTACCCAAGAATCAAAATCGGAGTTGTATTCTAGCCCATGGACAAGTAACTTTCTCTTACCCTTACAAGTTCGAAACTTTAGTCTCTTTTTATTTCTTACGTTCCACTGGTTTTAACTTTTTATAATTAATGCTCGTGAAAATCGCTAAGAATCTGTTCATCCTTCATATAACATGGACCGCAGTTTAAAGATCTAGTTTCTAAGACTTTTGAGACTTTCAAAACTTCAGTGGACCACACGTAATTCCCCTTTTCAAAATATTACTTGTTGGATTGATTCGAACTGTACCACCGATATTCAATTTCCTCTTTTTCACACGCCTTCCTTCATTGAAACATTGCTTAAGAAAAAAGTCAAGTGTATTTTCACCATGATGAACTTAAAGAGGACTAAAATTAGGGAGAGATCGATTAGTACGTCGATTATAATTAATATGATCGTACTGTAACTATGATCGAGCATTGTATTGTATTTCAATAAACCCTTTTTCACAGGCGGATTGACAAATTCCCTACCCCAATCCGTTAGAATTTTCTATAAAAATCTTTTTCAAAGTTAGCTTGAAGGGCTCTAGCAACTTCTGATCCTCCCTCATTGCCCAACGGAAGAGCATAAGCATAGTGACTAAAAACATTGGTTGCAAGTAATATATACTTGTACAGTCTTTTTTAATGTTTTTGAATCTCGTCTACACCAAAATATCTGCCTGTACTATGCAATGGGTAAAATACTTTAGTTTTTTGATAATGGTTACCGTAAACTTTATGATTTCGATGAAGAGTGTAACTGAATTCATTCTGTGAACACTCTGTCGTTAACTTCTTTTCAACCAAAGTAACTCTAGCAAGTGTGATAAGAGAACTTAAACTTCTCGCCTCAAAAATTTTTTTTATAAAAACGTTTCTAAACATGAAACATTTTGAACGTAAGGATTATGTGAAGCGTCCACTACCATTTTGCATACTAATATTTAATGCACTGATATTAAGACGCCTTCGTTTGATGCATTTTAAATCTTCCTCCCCAATTGGTGTGCTAGTGTTTTCTGAAAATGATTTGAAAATATATTTGGATGTCTTTCCAATTTCCGTTAATTGATTTAAAATACATTTATTACCCATAAGACTTTTGGGAAAGTTTGATGACTTTAAAAATTTATGCAATTGACTATCAAATGATTCAAGCCTTTTACGATTCGCAATTAAAGCTAATATCAAATCTTCTAGATTGTAATTTTTGCCATTGATTATAACATCACTCTCTTTGTCATCAATGTGTACACGTCATTGTCAGTGAAACAGGCGAAGAGTCTTTTACTTTGCTCTCAATATGAATGAGGGTCTACATCAGGTTACAACATTTGATAAGACTTTAGATAAATGTTCTTCTTTTTTTGGCAGTGATGGTGCAGGCAGCGATGTTGAACTGTAAGAACTTTGAGTCAACTTGTAAGGTTTAGCCATATTAGTAGAGAATACCGTTTACAAAGTTCGAGATTTTTCGCAGTAAAAATAAAACGAAAATATACTCGCTTGAATAATTTGTTTTCTTTTAAAATATTTTCCTTTCTTTTTGGAACCTACGAAACGAACAAGTCAACGATGTTTCTTTATCTGTTGCTCAGATAGTGGATTAATGAAGATGTAAGATGATTTTATTGTCAAAAATATCCGTGATACCACGTAGCTTTTCGGGTGTGTTTTGACTGAGATCAAATAGAATGTAACCATAGGGTTTATTTGTTGCTTGATTATATGCCGACCGTAGAAGTTTCAGTTAACCGGGACAGGTCTGTTTCTTAAATGTTGTGAGAGAATTTGAATCACGAACAACCCTATAGATGATATAGCAAGTAAAATTCAATGCAAGTCATCCCATACATTTTCTCTGATGAAAGAGATAGTGGAGAACAACGGCTAAAGAAATTTTTCGTTATGAGACCAGACCGTGAATAATTGTAGCATCTCCTGAGACCGTTCTTCAATTGATTTAGCTAAATCTCAATGATCAACAACGAGTTAGGTTCAATAATGTTTAATACGTATATTCCCAGCGTGAATGTCATGCTTGATGCAATAGTCTTTGTTTTATTTTTAAATCTTGCCACACACTATAGCAGTAATAGATAATCTTAAAATTTTCTAAAACATTTCATCACGGTTTTGAATTGTTTTCGTTAAGAGTTTTGTCTTACCAGACACTGAAAGTTTTTTAAAGAAACAATCTGAAAGGAGTTTAAAACTGATCCATAATACCCTTCTTGTTATCAAAATACAGCTAACCTAACTTCAATCTATTGAAAAAATTCCAAAAGACAAAAAATAAAACACAAGTTCTCTATAATATATAAATAAATTCAATACTTGTTTAAAACACATTAGAGAAATACTTGGGATTTGAACGCCATTAAGAACACTGAAAGATAATTATATAGACCGTGAAAAAAAAACAAAACAAAATACGCACTCAATAAGGCACTTTGACATGCTGATCCACTAGCGTGGTTACTGCTCTAAGCCGAAGAGTGGGAGCAGGTGGAGGAGACGGCGGTTGAGGGCCGGGCCGTTATGGTAAAAAGTTTAATATTAAGCACTTTTTAAATAATATAATAATTCCACCTTGCACCAAAAAATTTATAAAAACAATCTAAAAAACACCGCTGAACTGAAGACTGACGAAAACTATTGGGTTAGAACAAATAGACCCTCCTTCCACCAGCTATTGAACTTTCTCCAGACCAAGACGCTGTCTTTACTCTACATAGCTGTTTCGATCTGAAGTGAGGTAGTTACCGTATGGTAGTACTATCACACCCTCCGCACGTACATATACTTTCATCGATAAGGCTGACATGGCATTTTTTGTAACTCTAGTTTTGCATTTTTTGTATTTTGCTGAGCGAATCGCCATAACCTTCAATATTAGAATTAAATAATTTTCTAAATAGTTTTTAAGAACACTCATGTTAAAAGCTATTTGATAGAGTGTGAAGATTTGTAGACTTTTTTGATATCCTCATTGGTCGTTTAAACACAGTACACCTTTGGACCTGCAAGCTTACCATTGTATATCAAGTTACTCCCTGTCTTGGATGAAAAAAAATAACTTATTTGGGGCTTAGTGCTTCAATAGTTTTGGATAAATAGACTCGTCCTAGTTGGTGTGGTCCATTCGAAAGCTAATTTGCTAAGCCGTTTTTCAAAATGTCCAACAGGTTGTACTTTTTAACTTCTGACAGGAGTGAATCAGTGTCTCCACAATACACTTAATAGTGAAAATATGGGAAAACTTGGATCGTAGCGATTTTCCAGCCATTTTTAAATTCCTACATCGCGAATAGTAGTGAGACATTACCATATATAAAGGGAATTCATATTCAAAACTGCATTCAACTGTATATGGAGGCATTTTCCAGTTAGATCACTTTCAAGGATACGATCCCCATGAAAAACAGCCCTCCCTCATTGAACCCTCAACAAATAAGTCTGATATACGTCGGTGATCATACCTACCTCTTGTTTATTGAATTAAAGAATTAAATCCAAGACCAGATAAGAAGTTGAAAAATTAAATCCCAATCCGGCCCAATTTCCTCGTAAAGTTTTTCCGTGTTTTTACAGACTATATCCAAAAACATCAATACATCACATGCCTGGTATGTTTTACAATAATCCTTCTCATTTTCACATCCTCCTTTGACCCAAACTTTTATAGTAAATCCATGGTTGGCAGTGTTGCATTGACGATCATGAAGTGAATCATAAAATGCTTCGATGGGTGGCAGTTTTTTCTTAAGTAGCCTTGAGGTGGAGCGGTACACTATTTGTCTTAACGAAGTAAGAAAAACGAGTATTTATTGTTATTATTTTCAACTGTTCTCCATTTGAATTGTAAGAGAAGCAACTTCTCAGATTATTTGGGTATGATATTGTATGAAAAAGATCCATCTACCCATGCACCGTCTGCAACTTCACCTTTTTGCAAGCGCGCCAACGCTAGCAATATGATTTTAAAATCATAGTTGGAACTATTTATGTAAACCGGTAGAAAGTATTGTTGTTTAAAGTTTAAATTTCAATATTTATGTGCCAATCCATGAAAGTTGTTCCCATCCCCAAGCCAAGACATTAGATTTTCAATTACCATCTCTATTACTTCAGGTAATAGAGTCACTGGATATTTTGCTTTGTGTAGCCGCGAAATTGACTTATTGGCTGTTTTAATAAGTGCAACCATATCTGCGCCTAAACAATCCTCCCCACCCAGCTTCTCAAATACCTTTACCAATTGCAGTGTATTACTCGATTCCTATTGCACAAGAGCATAAGAGACTGCAATGACTTCATATTCATTAAGACGATTCGAATTTAATGGATTTCAAACATCCATGAGTGTTTCTTCGACGACTAATGCTACATTGTCGCTGAGCAAAAGCGAATTTCAGAAAGTTCTGAAATGCAACATGGCATCGTCACCCAAAACTGTCTCCACGATTAGTACCCATAACGCTGGTGTTTAAATTTTAATTTGGTACGAAATCTAGGTTGACACAATGAATAATAGCAGCAAGTAACCTCTTTGTACCCTCACTTGAAACCCAAGTATATGTGGAATTGGAAAAAATTTCAATTGCATCAAGTTCACTGGCAGGCAAATAAAGAAGCCATAACCAGTGTTTCACCGATTCAATGGACGGGGCCCTCACTGAATTTATTGCCCCTTATTTATCTCTAAGTTCACCCTCTTCATATTCTGTATCTTGTTATACAACAGTATTACCAATCTTTAAATGCTTATAAGCTCTCTCAAATATATCTATCCCCTTAAGTGTTACATGATATAGCCCCTTTAAACAGTTACTCCTTTAGGAGACTATTCTCCATTCCCATTCCCATTAACAGCCAAATCGTCAAAAACTTTTGACCAGTATCCTTTGCCGTAATTTTATGCCCCGGAAAAAAGAGCACGTGCTTAAAGCACTCTAAGCCCGTATCGAAAGAAAAGCGTTGTACACCTCTACAATCCTTCAAATCTACATTGCATTTTACAGCCCCCATCTCCTTTCCGACTCTTCAAACAAATTAATCTCAAAACTAAGTTGAATTAAAATCCGATCTTTCAATAAACAAAACCACTGAACCGCTTCCCATCTTATTAAATTTTCCACCCTATTAAAAATAAAACCCACCTATTCTGAAGAAACGCCCTCAAAGTTTTGCAAGTCGGGGTGAAGCACCTGCATTTCCATTTGCAGGTAATGTGAGTATACTTTACCTTATATTTCATTCAAGAAATATTTTTTGAGTGATGGGTGCTTATACGCTATCCCTACCTCCCACCCCCAATCTTATTTTCGAGAAGGGCCCTAATCTTGCTTACATAGGAGTGAATTAGGTAAACTGGATCCATTCGAATACTACTACATGTGAGGATGTTGAAGGGGTTTAGGTACACAAACTTTGAAAAAAACAACAAGAGGCTAAAAGCCCTATAAGACTCTAAAAAGAAAACATTAAGCTGAAAGAGAAGATATTATTGGTCTGCGAATTTTGGAGGGTTGAAGTGACCGTTGTTATATGGAACCCCAATACTACCAACCGAAAATTTATGACTCGGTAATGTTTCCATAAGTGGAGCCAAAGTGGCAGTTTGGTCTTGGTGAAAGTGTTCTACCAGCTAAGAATTTAAGAGCCAGAAATTACATACATTGGTCAAGTTGCTTCCTTTGCGCTTCAGTTATTACAAAGTCCTCCCATTGAAATTATGAGTCTTAAAAAATTTCTGTTGGGGGTGTAGGCTTCCACAAGCGCTTTATCCTCGCCAAAGAAATCTGATGAATAGTTGCTTGATCCATGCTGGATCATCATTGCGGGCTGAAAAAAAAATTATTATTCCTTTGAAATATTTATGATAATATCCTGAAATGAAATATATTATTACCATGAAAAAAGTATATATTCTAGACAGAAAAATAAATATTATTAATCTTAGGATTAGGGTCCTCAAATCCCCTTCTTATAATTAGGAGGGTGTTTTAAGTCCCCTTCTATAATATATATTATAGTTAGATATCAATTTAATCTTTATTTTTCTTGTATTTGTTTATTGTCTTGTAGTGTGTTCTTTGCTTTTTTTTTCTTTTCCTCCATCTGTTTCTTCTGATGGGAAGTAAATATACACATACATACATACATAGGCAGAGACATGGCCCTCATTCAGCAGTGAAACTTTTCTAAAATGCTGTTCATACAGGAAAGTTTTCTTGAAAAAATAACAACAGGCAATATTTCAATTTATCCCCAGACATTATGAAAAATACCCTCCGAAAGAACAGTCAAGTAAAATATCTCTAGGATAATCTAAAAAAAAATCTTATTTTAACTACACAGAGTCATTCTCTAGAAAAATGGAATCACCGTAGCAAAATGAAATAAGTTTTCTACTTTAAGTCCAGTGAAATTCCGCTCATTTCTTTGGAGGCTTGAGGCTACTCAAAGCTCCTCAAAACTATCGAGAGGATCCTGGTATTTTTCCTTTATTAAACTAAAGAGAAACCTTTTTTAGGATGGGAAACACCATCAAACATCCCTCCAAGGGTCGAGAACAAGGTTCTCAACGTCTTAGCTATTTCCCCATGCCGAACAAATATTAATTTTTTGTATCCCTAAGACATTAAACTTAGTTAAAAATATCACAGAGCGTCTGTGACTTTAAATACGCTAGGGCTTGCAACTCCATCTTGCATGCTGGGATCACCTTTTGATCCCAGCATTATGGCCTGCATCATGCCCTTGTAGAGCAGAAATAGCCGCGTTCTCCCCTCTTTGTTGGGGGACCGCAGAAGGATCCTCATCTTCGCTTTGCAGGGAAGAGGTGGTTGCATCATCAGCACACGTCTTTGCCCTTTTTGGGGAAGAAGGGCGTTGCTCAGAATTTTCTTTAAATAGAAATAAAATTTCAGTTTCTTATGAAACAAAAGGGTTAAAAATACTTCTTATTTTGATAATTTAAGAGAGTTAGAATTAGCTTAAGTTGTCAGCCTTATATGCAATATTAATATTATGTTTCAGGCTCAAAAACTCTTACTTCACCTCTTGAAAATCCATGTCCAAAATCGCTTTATGGTGTTGGACCACACCCGGCATTCGAAGGAGTGGAAGATAACGTAGCACACTTGGTCGATCCCTGGAGAAAGAGACGACCCGTCTCCGAACCACAAGACACAAGATCGGTACAGTTATAAGTCAACCGTCACTGCCCTATACACCCCAGACGTGAAAGAAATTAAGTAAGTAACTAATTCTTTTGCCATCAACCCGTGCGCTGAAGCGAGTTATCTTCCCGATAACAGCGTCTATATCGGGTATAAAAGACATAATTTCCTCTTGGGGCTGGAAACGAAGGAAGTTGTTGATGGCCGTTTCGTGACCGAAAGTCTCCAAATTCGTCGCTCCTCAAGAGGCTTTTACATCGAAGCTACCAAGCCAATTCTTGATCATTTTCTCTTCTCCGACAAGATCTAAAACGTTATCTAGTTCTTGACTCCAAGTTCTAGCTACGAGCTAGGAGTTCCTGGTTTTCATAAATTCTTGGAGCACTGAGAATCTGGTATTTGGAATAAGCTGGAGCAGGAATGGCGGTCCATATCAAATTTAACTTTACCTGAAGGAGTATATCTTGCAAACGAACTGGACATAGTGGTCTACTGGCGCATCTTCTACAGGGGGAGCCATGTTTCCAAACGTCCGAAAAATGACAGAGTACTTTTTTTCACGGCCATTGTCAAATGTCATTGCTGAGCGGCATTTCAGTGTTCTAAGGGAAGCTGAAACTGAGAGGCGAAATCGTATTAGCTCAAAAGCTCGACATTAAAAATTGCCAGCCAAAAGATAGCTGTGGCAAGGTGGAGTTAGAGCCAGGACTTGTTAAGTGTGTCCTTAAAGTAAAGATCAATGCAAGTTCGAAAGAGTGCATCTCTATGACCTATAATATTCTGCTCAGATGTAATCATTGGCGAATCTCAAAACGGGATGTCCTATTCCAATTGAACTGTTTCTGTCCATCTGGATGTTTCTTTCTAACATTTTTATTTCTTTTAGTACTATGATTCTCATTAAAAAGTGGTCTTGATCATATTAATGGTTTTTATTGTTAGCAAATTCATTTTCTGTTTTTCAATCCAATTCTTCAAAAAACTAAAGTAGTGGCTTTTGAAATGAAAAAAAATACCTCAAAGTCACCGCAAACCCAGTAGGTTTGCATGGAATCAGATGGATTCTTTTCAAGCCTAGTCCTCAGGTCTCCAAACATCGGCAAAGTTTTACTTTCATGCAAATTTCAGTCAGTTTAGACATAAAAACTCGAATTGATGGATCCAGGCTTTCTGAAGGAGGGGTAAATTGGTCAAGAAGCAAAATTTGAAATTTGCCTTGGGTATTTGAAATTTTAGGCAAGCGTGTCACTACCTGTTTTTCTTTAGTGTGGGGGGATATGAAGACCGATCAAAATCCTCCTGAAGATTTCTTTTTTTTGAGTGAGCAAATGTGTATTGCCGCGATCAGTGAAACTTAAAAAAAACTATCATTAAAAAGTGTATTATCTTTTGTATTTTCTTCTTTGAAATCTATTTTAGTAAAACAAAATGCACTGCAAAAACACCATCTTTCGCTCGACTGGCACCATGAAGCGGTTACGGTCGAGTGGCAACTCAGGTTGCCACTCGACTACTGCCACTCGGTTAGTAGCAGTCCTGTAGATTAGTATTCTGTTTAACCCTGTAGTACCAACGGATTATGTTATGCAGAATATAGAGAAAAATGAATCTTTTAAATATTTATTGCGAAAACTAAGGCACATATCTTATTTAACTGGAATATTCACAGACAAAAATATATACAACACAAAATCAATATAACACATACACAAGACACAATATCTATTTATAAACATTGTCACAAAAATAATTTTGAATGAGATCTAATAAAGCGAGAAGAAAAATAAGACTTCTGAGTCGCTTTCCAATTAATGCATTCTGAGAAAAATTCTAAAAAAAAATTGAAAAAAAATAATATAAATTGAAGAAAAAAATTATATTGTAAGAGTTTTTGACAGAGAAATTTCTTTCGCAGTTTCTATATTTTTAGCCAAAAGGTTTACCAAATAAACTTTAAGCCTGAACCGATTTATTATATCTTAACCATTTTTGGTATAGTAAATAGCATATTTTTATTATATAAAATTAAGAAGGCAATAAATAATTCAAAATATGTATACTAATTTCGGGCTAATAATATTTTTATATGAACGCGTAATATTTTTCTTCTTATTTGAATCAAATTTCTCAACAACTTTTGTCTTACACAGCTTAACATCACCGGTGAGTTCGAAGTCTATTTTTATGGGAATTCTCTGAGAAAAATATACAACATTAAAAGAGCTCCAGCAGATCTTCTTTTCTTCAAAGTCAAGCTCAAATTAGCTATTGTTACCAGACATTTTGGAGCAGATGCAGTAATTTAATTTTAATTTTCGAGTAATTCATTTTTCCTGCAAGCGTAGAGACCTAATTCCCCCACCCTCGGTTCCTTGTGGGTTTCGAAAAATAGGTTTTTTGGTATTTTCATTGAAAATTAATCTTTTTGGCACTATCAGTGAAAATAAGTAAAAAAAAATTCAACCCTCCAAAGACTTCTAAGACATATTTCACCCCCTTCCTCTACCTCGAGAATTTTTCTGAATTGGCGGCACTAATCATTATGTCTTATGAGGTGCCTTATGTTTCAGTAGTATCTTTAGCCTGTCCTAGAAATATCCAGCTAAAACGATTTAAAGATGCTCTTTCTTTTAAAAACAATTAAGTTACATAAGAAAGAGTCTAATTTCTGGTTACGAAGTTAACTTTTATGGGGGTTTCTAATTTGAAGTCTATTTCTACAAAAAAGGTCTATTTTTACTGCGTTTTCAATGGTAAGAACCTTTCAAATCTATAGTCACAGAAAAGATGTTTTAGATTGTTATATAATGGCAGTAGGACACAAAAGCGAAAAGCCAAAAACAGAAAGAAAAGAAAGAAGAAAACACAAGTAAACAATGAACGGAAGAGACAAATAAGAAACAACAATATGTGTAATATGCACGAGAAATGCAGATATTAAAAAAAAAACATTTATATACCCCAACGCAGTGAAAAACAAATATAGTTTCTAAGAAAAATAATATAACAGAAACGTATATAAAAAAATATAAGTTTGTGATGATACTATTAATAAACTTATTAAATCTTATGTTCTTTTAACAATAAGAGACATGAAAATTATGACTGTGTCTACTAATTCAATAAAAGAAGTTTCATCATATTATATTTTATGTACTCATATCTAGTGTAACCTCCTCTTTTGGTAAAATCCAATTGAAAAAACAGAATACACCAAAACACATGGTTAAATAGAGAATACACCTGAATAGCTGTTCCAAAAATGACAAAAAAAGAAAGAAGAAAAATAAAGTTTTACCTGCAGATGCCCCAGGGGCTTGACCTCCCTTTATACCCAAAATGCATAAAATTACTGGAAATGCACATTTCCAGCATTTTATGGCTAAATCAAACCCGATTCTTTCGATAATTGAAAAGGTTCATTCCTCCGGATTTAAGTATAGGCATCCAGGTTTACCCCCCCCCCCCTCGAAACGCTAAAAGTTACTAAAGATAAGAAAATTATATTAACTAATGGCCAAAAAGTATAAGTCAGTTTCGTTGTTGAATAAGCCCATCCCCCCGCCGCAAATAACTTGTTTTCTGAACAGCCTTGAGCTAAAAAAGTAGGCCTTTACTAAGTAAGCCATAGGCCTAAATTAATGATTTACATTCTTTTTAAAGTACAAACTTAATAACGGAAGCCGTTCTGGATGCATTGGTTTGTCACTTTTTGAAAATCTACAACGTCATAGTTCATTTTGATTTAATTCAATATTCGCCAAAACATTCCTTGAAAACTCCACCTTAATACCCTTAGGAAGTGCAGTAACAATAGGTGTAGTAGCAGCAGGGCCGTCACGTAAGGGGTGCCTTAGTACCCTTAGGAAATGCAGTAGCAATAGTTATATTAGCAGCAGGGCCGTCACGTAAGGGGAGAGGGGGTGCCCCTAATGTTTTTGGGCACTCGGTAGAAAAATAAGTCGGCGAAACTTTTTGTAAAAGTCGCCACTATTCTTTTTCAGTTAAATAAATACAATAAAAATACTGATATACCATCAACAGATATCTCGAACAATATATAGATAGCTCTTAAGGACGATCTGCGGAAAAAAGTACTACAGTTCAATGCCCAGGAAAGCAATGCCCCTGTAGGTCCTTGTAATATGCGTTATTCACAAAATGTAAACAATAATATAGATATGTATTGAGCTAATTAGATTAAGTAATTTAATTAATTAAAAAGAAAACAAGAGAAAGCGAATAAACACGGAAAGATTTGATTTCCCGTGTTTATCTTCCCATTATAACGAATCACTGTTCAACTTGACTCCATTCAATTTGAATCTATTCAAATCAAGTCCAGACACCTCGACCTTATTCAGTCCCCTTTAATAAACCCCCACTTAGTTCAACCCCATGCAACCAAAATCCAAAAAATTGAAGAAGAAAAGGAGAATGAAGAAAATCCGAAAAAAGAGAGAGAAAAATTTGATCTCCCCCCCCCCCATCCTTAATTGTAAATCCTTAACTCTAAATCAATTAAATCCTTAATTGTAATTCAGAAAACATAAACAAAAGAATGATAATTTGTAATTGCACTAGAAAGAAAGTGTCATATTTTGTTTGAGCCACTCAGAGGCCAATTCCGTCTAAGCCAACAAAAACAGAATAGAAAAAGCTTCAAACGAATTCTATACTGCCAATTTGATTTTAAAGGTAAGTAAAATTTGTAGTTAACCGGACTCAAAATCAGCAAGTAATCAAAATATATCGAACACAAAAATATTGATATTTAAGTAAAAATAGGAACTTATAAGTTATAGCCTTTGCGTAAACTTTTTAGGCATTAATTTTTTCCTCAGCACAGAAATTGAATCGATGATTTTTTTTTTTACTAAATCAGAGATTAGAAAATTTGGCAGATATTTGAAAATAGCTTTTTATTACGAGAAAATTTCGAAAATGATTCTGACTATTAACAAGGTTGACGTATTTCTTACTTATTCAGTCTACTATCTACGATATGGTCGATTCAGTCTGTATGTATATATATATATATATATATATATATATATATATATATATATATATATATTAAGCTTATTCATCATTTATGAATTCTTTCCATTTTGCAGCCTTTTTTAAAAAAATGAATCAATAAATCAATAATGAATACGTTCCGTAAAAGATAAAAAAAAACATAGAAATGGACTTGATTATTTAGACATCTGAGAGGCTCATAATATTCTAACCAACCAAAATTACGAGCGAAAAAATATAACTGAATAGACACTTTATAAATTAATCTGTTTATTTGGTAAGGGAGGACTCACCAAATCCAGTCAAAACTCGATTCGATGTCGAAGACCACAAGGACCCATTGCACTCACACAGTCTATTTAACAACACATCTTTAAGTACAAAAGTTTAACTCACATCAATAAAGTCTACAAAAGAGAACAAACTCCTAAAAAAGCACAAACAAAAGTACATAAATAAACCTTATTATTCACAGGGATATTTACAGTCACAGATTGTTCCAAACAAATTGAAACGATAAGCCATAGCCTATATTTTATTAAAGTATAAATTAGTTTGAGTAGTAAATTAGCTTTTTAAGCCACCCCCCCCCTCCGAATTTGACCTAAACAATAAAGCTTACATAGGATGGCTTGTCAGACTTAGCTATTACCAAAGAAACATGATTAGAACAAGGTGCTTAATTTCACCTATGGATAACCAGGCATCGACTTGAGAAATGATTTACAAAAAATTAGAACTTGTTGGAAGGAGGTAAAGAAAAATGACTTGAATAATTTTGGGGGAGGAGTAATGTGCACAACTGTGTTGGCCTCAGTTAGCCTTGTACTGTATTGAGTTGTCAGTAGTAGCAGGAGAGTAATTTACTATGGGGCAGGGGGGGCAACTGCCCCGTCCAGAACCCAGTTCTTCCTGTGTAATCCCCCCTAGAACATGGATACGGCCCTGGAAACAGCAAAAGGTCTGACGAAATATTAGTCAATCCGCAAATTTATGTCTGATTATCCTTACCTGAGGGTGAGCTTAAATAGATTCTTGTAGCTATGCTTAAAAATAAAACTAGTGTGGTCAGATTTTAACTGGCAAATATGGTAATAAGAATTTATAACAACAATAGCAAGAATAAGGGGAATAGCAGTAACAATGCTATAAAAGAACAAAATTCTAACTTTTTCCATTCACGTTACATCGAAACCATAGCTATTAACTTGAAAGAAAAAGGGGCGTTATTTTCAATAACTTTGTCACTGATATTTGTTCGAAAAGGGGCTAAGGACGTGACCTTTTATAATCTACTCACCCAAGTCATAATTAAATTTCTTATACTTCACTAATTAAAACAGGGCTTGATTAAGACTTTTTTTTTGGGGGGGGGGAGGGCTATATAAATAATATAGGGGATTTAAGTCCTCAAAAATGGCTCATTTGGAAAAATTATCAAACAAATGACGAACATTCCACTAACTGGCGTTATACTTCGAGCCATAATATTCATCACAATTTGCCCTCCATTTAAACTCATAACAGCGGATTCCTCTTGCTCCGAGTCTGTGTACGAGGAATAATTACGAACTGGTCTTTGTCTTTTCCACGATTGTCTTAACGTATCATTCACATTGGCATAATGGTTCACAAAACTATGTGGATTTGAACGCACACTCTCTTCTTCACTTTCTGATGACTGAAAAATAAAATAAGATTATCAATAAATACAAATTATTTTTTTAATATATTAAACACAATTTTAAATTATCTAATTATTATTAATTAATTATATTCATCATTAATTATGTTATTATTAATTAATTATATTCATTAATTATCGTTCAAATTGCCATAATGGTTCACATAACTATGTGGATTTGAACACACACTCTCTTCTTCACTTTCTGATGACTAAAAAATGAAAATAAAATTATCAATAAATACAAATTATTTTTAAAATTAAATACAATTTTAAATTATCTAATTATTATTAATTAATTATGTTCATTAATTATCTTCATTATGTTCATCATTAATTATGTTATTATTAATTAATTGTTTTCATTATTTATCGTTCACATTGGCATAATGGTTCATAAAACTATGTGGATTTGAGCGCACACTCTCTTCTTCACTTTCTGATGACTAAAAAATAAAAATAAAATCATCAATAAAGACAAATCATTTTTTAAATATATTAAATACAATTTTAAATTATTTAGTTATTATTAATTAATTAGGTAAGATTATATTCCAATGAATTATATTTAATTTAAATAATCAAATAATATTTAACTGATAAAATTTTTAAAAATGATTAATATTAACATTAAAAATTGTTTAACAATATTTAATTGGTAATTGATTAGTAATTATTAATTGATTGTTACTTAAAATACGAAGTTTCTCTCTTAAATAAAAGTCAGGTAAAAACAAAACTGAACACGAAAAAATGGAAACAGCAAAGAGGAAAATAAATGCCAAGCCCATATAATATACGCTAAAAGCAACTCAACGCAAAATTAAAAAAGGAAACAAAAAAATCACTTATTAAGTTAACACATACCACAGTGTTATTTACTAAATTTGTTTCTGTAGTTGGCTCTTATTCGTCTTTAGTTAGTTAATTCTCTACGTTGCATAATTTAATTTACAAAACAAGAGCTAAGAGATCCTATGGCCCTTGTGACGAGGCCGGAAGAGCCAAGAGCTCATATGGTATGAGCTCTAGCGAATTTCCAAGAGTCAATAGACTGATTTAAAAGGAAAATCTGAGGCTTAGTATCGGTTGGGATTTAAAATAAGAGCTCTGAGTCACGAGGTCCTTCTAAAATTCAAAACTGATTAAGATCCGATCATCCACACTTAAGTTAAAAATATCTCATTTTTTTCTAATTTTTCCTCTCCCTTCAGCTCCCCAGATGGTCGAATCGAGGAAAACGACTTTATCAAGTCAATTTGTGCAGCTCCCTAACACGCCTACCAATTTTTATCGTCCTAGCACCTCCAGAAGCACCAAACTCGCAAAAGCACTAAACCCCACCCCCTAACTCCCCCAAAGAGAGCAGATGCAGTCTGGTTATGCTAATCACGTATCTGCGACGTGTGCTTTTTCTACCTACCATGTTTCATTTCGATCTCTCCACTCTAAGTGTTTTCCAAGATTTCCGGTTTCCCCCTCCAACTCCCCCCAATGTCAAAAAATCTGGTCGAAATTTGACATAAGAGCTCTGAGACATGAGGTCCTTCTAAATATCAAATTTCATTAAGATCAGGTCACCTGTTCTTAAGTTAAAAATACCTCAATTTTCTAATTTTTCCAAATTAACATTCCCAGCTCCCCCAAAGAGAACGGATCCGTTCCAATTATGTCAATCAGGTATTAACAGCTAGTGCTTATTCTTCCCATCCAGTTTCATCCCGATCTCTCCACTCTAAGCGTTTTCCAAGGTTTCCGGTTTCCAAGATTTCTATTTCCCTCCTCCAACCCCCTATGTCCTCAGATCCAATTCGAATTGAAAATGGAGCATCTGAAACATAAGATCCTTCTATGTATCAATCTTCATTAAGATCTGATCACCCATTGGTAAGATAAAGATACCTCAACTTTCACATTTTCAAGAATTCCGGTTTCCCCCTCCAAGTCCCCCCAGTCACCGGAACTGGTCGGTATTTAAAATTAGAGCTCCAAAGCACAAGATACTTCTAAATATCAAATTTCATTAAGATCTAATCACCCGTTAGTAAGTTAAAAATACCTCATTTGTTCTAACTTTTCTGAATTTCTCCCCCACCCCCCAACTTCAACAAAGTGATCGGATCCGGTGCAGTTATGTCAGTCAGGTATCTTGGACTTGTGCTTATTCTTCCCACTAAGTTTCATCCTGATCCCTCCGCTTTAAGTGTTTTCCAAGATTCCCCCCCCAATGACACTGGATCCGGTCGGGATTTAAAATAAGAGATCTGTGTTACGAGGTCCTTCTAAATATGAAATTTCATCAAGATCCGATCACTCCTTCGTAAGTTAAAAATACCTCATTTTTTCCAATTTTTCAGAATTAGAAAACTCTCCTAAAGAGAGCGGTTCCGTTCCGGTTATGTCAATCACGTATCTAGGACTTGTGCTTATTTTCCCCACCAAGTTTCATCCCGATCCCTCCACTCCAAGTGTTTTCCAGGATTTTAGGTTCCCCTCCCCCACTCCCCACAATGTCACCGGATCCAGTCAGGATTTGAAATAAGAGCTCTGAGACACGATATCCTTCCAAACATCAAATTTCATTAAGATCCTTTCACCCGTTCGTAAGTTAAAAATACCTCATTTTTCTATTTTTTCCGATTTAACCCCCCCCCCCCCAGATGGTCGATTCGAGGAAACGGAAATTTCTAATTTGATTTGGTCTGGTTCCTGATATGCCTACCAAATTTCATCGTCCTAGCTTACCTGAAAGTGCCTAAACTAGCAAAACCGGGATAGATATACAGACCGACAGAATTTGCGGTCGCTACATGTCACTTGGTAGATACCAAGTGCCATAAAAACTGAGATTATGCAAGAAAAGACAAAAGAAGAATAGTAATTTGCAAGAAATAAAAACCGAAAAAGGAGGAATTACGCTGCAATGCTCACAGAACAACCTAGGGTAAAATAATTATCTAAACACGGAAAATAGCCCAAATCAAAATTAATTGAGCAAACGTTAACACGAAACACTATTTACTATGGCTTCTTAATATTGATTTTTTAATTTTGTTACGTTTTAAATTGTAATTTAATGTAATTAAGATTTTGTACTTCAATATTGTCTAAAATAGTGTAAAAATCAAGTAAATTTAATCTAAGAGCACGCTGAGTTTTAGTGTGTTCTGAAATCTCTTATAAAATACAGCTAAGATTTCTTCTGAAATAATAACCACTTACAAACATAATTGTACAGGAAAAAAAAGAGAAAGCGCGATGCATTGGACATACAATATACAATAAAAGAATGAAAAAAAACCAGCTAAATATGCAAAACAGCCCAACACAAAACTAACTTAAAAGTTACTCGCTAATTCTTAACACGTGCAAATCTTAGCCCTTAAATTTTATTTTTTATATATTTACAATGCAAAATGTGTAGACTTGTAAAAATGGTGGACATACAAAATGGTGAAGACTAAGGATGATCCCCGTCCTGCACTGGTATCCGGGATCATTGATTTTCCTCAGGCCAAAATAATTTCAATTATTTAAAGGAGCGACATTAAATCTTAAAACGAGCAGAAATTATTCCGCATATGAAATGGGCTGAGTTTTTTTTTATCGTTTTAAAAAATAGAGCTGTGAGAAAGAGTAAAACTTTAGCGTATATAGCGAGGCTTTGAGGAGGGGACAGCCCCTTTCATATACGGAATAATTTCTGTTCGTTTTAAGTTTTAATGTCATTCCTTACTTTCAGTAGAAATAATAATTTCTTTTATTAAATTTCTGATCGTTTTTTAATAATGCCAGGAAATCTAACACCACCTCCAAGGGGAAACCCCCTCACTATGGAAATGTCCTCTATACAATTTAATCCCGTTGAAAATTTACCCCGGACAATTATTCTTAATCACTCCGCACGTAAAACTGAAACGAAAAAGAGAAAGCAAGACATACCAAAAGAATTTTTTATAAGAATTCTAGCAGATTCCCGAAGTCTATAATTCCCCAGACAAGTTCCCTCCCTGGAAACTTACTTTTCCATGAAAAATTCTCCTGTGGTCCAAAAATGTATGCATGAATACCAATAACAAATACTATGCGTAAACAACGGGCAAATTTTATAACTTAAAAACCTTTCCCAAGTGGGTTATGGGGGGGGGGTGGTGGTTGGTAATTGTTATACCCAACGGCATAGTTATTGGGCCTTTCAGCTTTGATGAACAAAATAGGTATTTAAAATTTTGATCGGATGATTTCAGGATAAAAGTGGCGGTGGAGGTGGCCTAGTTGCCCTCCAATTATTTGGTCACTTAAAAAGAACACTAGAAATTTTAATTTCCGTTCAAAAGAACCCTCTTCTGATGTTCTAGGACCACTGGGTTGATACAATCAATCCTGGAAAAAAAAAAAAAAAAAAAAAAAAAAAAAAAAAAAAAAAAAAAAAAAAAAAAAAAAAAACAAGAAAAAAAAAAACACGCATCCATGATCTTCTTCTAGCAAAAAATGTAAAATTCAACATTTTAACACATTTAACATTTCCACAAAATTGCAGATAGAAGCTTGAAACCTATGAAGTAGAGTTCTCTGAGACGGTGAATTTGATTTTGCGATTTTCATTGAGATAACTTTCTTTTAGGGGGTGTTTCCCCTTTTTTTCGAAAGTCAGGAACATTTTCTTAGACTTGTAATCTTTGATGGGTACGACTAAACTTAATGAATTTTATATATTTGAAATCAGCATAAATAGTCAATTCTTTTAATATATCGACTGGTATCAATTTTCTTTTAAACCGTTTTCTACAGTTTCGGTTTCTATTGATCCGGGTTGCTCCTTACTTACAGTTCGTTACCAGGAACTGTTACAACCACAATTTTCTCTTTTTTTGGTTGTTATTATGTATATGCCGGAGTTGCCCCCTCCTCAGTACCTCGCTCTTTACGCTAAAACATTTGTGAATTAAACGGTCCTTATGTGTCAGGAGTCATTCTTAAGTAATTGGAACAAAAAGTCAAACAATTGCGTAAAGAGTGAGGGACTGAGAAGGGGGCAATCCCCTCATATACATAGTAATTTCTTTGCGTTTTAAGTTTAAATATTGTTCCTTACTTTCATTTGGAAAAAATTTGTTTTTTTTTATTCAATAACAACTACAAGCCAAAAACATACAATTTCATATAAAAATTGCGATATCATAAGGCATGGTTATCATATAAAAATCATAATTAAGAAGCTGCTTAAGAGAACATTAAATACTAAGATTGGCCAAAAAATAACACAAAACATTATTGCTGATACCGGCCTGTATTTAACCGAGTTTTAACCTTTAGCGTATCAAGCGAGGTACTGACGAGGGGAAGAAACTCCCTCATATACGTAATATGAGGGGGTTTGAACTTTTTACTGAAGTTCGAATTTTGTTCCAATTCTTTAAGAATGCCCCCTAAATCCCAAAAGCCGTTTAACTAGCTCTTTTTAATAGTTATTAAAAATAATATAGCGTAAAGAGCGAGATATTGACGAGGGGGCGAACCCTCATAAACTCATAAACGTAATAATTTCTGTTCGTAAGTTTTAATTGCTCAGTTGCAAAACTTGTTTCCTCCTGAAAATATCTGTATACTTTCCAATAACCAACACTATATGCATTCAATGGGCAAAGTTCATAACTTGCAAACCTTCTCCTGGGGACTGTGGGGGAATAATTCGTTCTCAAAGACAGTTATTAGATTCTTCGACTATGTTGAACAAAATGGCTATCTCAAACTTTTGATCCGGTGACTTTGAAAAAAAATGAGCTAGGGACGGGGCCTAATTTCATTCAAATTTCTTTTGTCACTTAAAAAGAGCGCTAGGACTTTTAATTTCCGTTCGAACGAGCCCTCTCACGACATTCTAGGATCACTGGGTCGATACGATCACCCCTGGAAAAAAAAACACACATCCGTGATCTTTCTTCAAACAAAAAATACAAGATTCCACGCTTTTGCAGATAGGAGCTTGAAACCTCTACAGTAGGGTTCTCTGTAGAACACTACAGAGCTCTACTGTAGGTTTAACAATCTAGTTATAACCAACACGGTGTTTGGTCATAATATGGCCCACAAGTTACATCGTATTCACGTGGTAGTAAGACAGCAAACCTTATCGATTATGTTATAGTAAACCGAAGACTGGCAGGATCAATACAAGATACTAGGGTAAATAGGAGTTCTGTTATTGATGGTAAAAGTGAAGATCATCATCTAGTAGTGTTTAAGGTTAATTTAAAGCTAAAATTTTGGATTTGTTTTCAAAAGTTTTCATTTTGATAGACTCCAAGATGAGAATTTGAGAGAAGCTTTCCAGAAAAAATTGAATACTAAACTGGATAGTTTAAAATTTGACAATGTGGAAGATAGTTGAAATATTTTTGGAAAAAAAATTGTGAAGTTGCTGATGGTGTCTGAGGGAAGAAAGTTAGGACTGCAGCTAGGAATATTAGTGAAAAATTATTAGTGTTTAATAAGGAGGAGAAGGGGCTTGTAGAAGAAATATCTGAGCAAAAAGAATGTAAAGAAAAAGGAGAAAGCATTAAAATATGAACTAAGGAGTTGTGAATTGGAGGCCATAGATAAAACTACTGAGGATCTGGAAGATGCAGCTAGACGGCATAATAGTAAAATATTGTACTGGTAAGTTAATTAATAGAGACGGAGTAGTCAATCGGGACTTGTCCTAGTTAAAGATAGGAACGGGACCTCAATTGTTTAATAGAGAGGAGAAGGGGCTTATGCAAGAATTATCTGAATGATAAATCATATGATAACAAAAGGAATGTAAAGGCAGCAGAGAAAGCATTAAAACATGAACTAAGGAGGTGTAAAGTGGAAGCCATGGATAAAATTGCCAAGAATCTGGAAGATACAGTTAGACGGCATAATGGCAAAATATTGTACTGGAATGTTACTACATTGAGAGGGAGTAGCCAAGCTGGACTAGTTCCAGTTAAAGATAGGAACGGGCCACAATTAATGATAAGGAAAGAGTTAAAGAGAGATGGGCGGAACATTTTGAGAATGTCCTAAACCGAGATAGAGTTGCAGGAGAAGATACAGAGGAAAATGCAAAAGTTTGTGATACCTTGGATGTGAAGGAAGATTTGTTTTGTGAGAAAGAATTAGCGGCCGTACTAAAGGATTATAAATAATAAGGCTCCAGGTGCTGATAGTGTGGTAAATGAGTTTCTTAAATATGGTGGCTCTGTGGCTAGAAATACGTTACTGAAGATTATGAGTGTGATTTTTGAAAAAGGGTTAAAAGGGTCATAGTGTGATTATGAGTGTGATTTTTGAAAAAGGTGATAAGAGTGAGAGTGGCAATTATCGAGGCATTAGTCTGGTTTCTGCAGGTAGCAAATATGTAGGTAGAGATGCTGTAGGGAAAGTTTTAAGAGAAGAACAGTGCGGTTTTAGGAAAGGTAGAGGATGTATCGACCAAATTCTCACTCTTAGGTTAATAATTGGGAAGTGCCTGAGTTGTCAAACGCCTTGGTCTTCAATTTAATAGATTATGAGTAAGCGCTCGATTCTATTGATAGAAGAGCTTTAGCAAAGGTATTTTCCTTATATGGTATACCAGACAAATACATTAAAGTGATTAGTGCTATGTACGAAAATAACACTGCTGCGGTTAAGGTAGGAAATGAGGTTAGAAGTTGTTTTTGTATTAAATCAGGAGTTAAGCAGGGTTGTGTTCAGCCCCCTTTTACATGGATCATTTTGATGGACTTTGTCTTAAGCAACACAGGAAAGACAAAGGGAGACTACGGAATCAAATGGGAAGGAAAAACTCTCCTGGACTTTGACTATGCCGGTGATTTAAGTATTATAGATGAAAGTGTGAGCAAAATTAATGAACTTTTAGAGATTTTGCGAGTTCATGGTGCTAGATTACGTTTGGAAATTAACGTTAAGAAGACCAAGTCACTAAGACAAGAATAAGTGAATCTGAGATGGTGACATAGGGTAACTAAAAGACTGATCAGGTGGGCAGCTTCACTTATGAAGTATTTACTTTCACTTAGGTAGTATTTTTTAGTAAACGGTGGGAGCAGTGAAGATGTTAAAAGTAGGATAGCTAAGGCTCAGGGTGTTTCTTATTAAAAAAGATTGGGAGAATAGGAAAATGCGAACCAAAATTAGAATATTAGAAGCTACACACTGCTGATAGTAGTCGAATAGGGTTCTGAAGCATGGGCGCTTCAAAAAGCAGATGGAGATTTGTTAGATGTTTTCCATAGAAATTGCCTACAAATTGTTCTGAGAGCCCGGCTGACTGACCGTATTTCAAACAATAGGCTGTAAGAAAAATGCGGTTCAATCCCACTTTCTAGGGTCATAATGAAAGAAAGGTTGAGATGGTTAGGGAACGTTCTGCGGATGAAAGATGACAGATTGCCGAAGATTGTCCTTTTCATCCAACCCTTTAGGGCTAAAAGAAAAGCAGGTCGTCCTCGTCTGGGATGGGAATACTTCATAAAGAAAGATTTAAAGGAAATGGGAACTTCCTGGGAATTAGGAGGATTTCAATAGATAGATTAAATTAGGAGGCTTTGAATAGATAGGGATTGAGGACGAGCGTGCGTAGTTGTGTTGGCCTCAGGCGGCTTGGTGCTGTGGTGAATTGTTAGTAGTAGAACTATACAAAATTTAATCACGCTCAAATTAGCATTTAGTAAATCTTAGCTTGTAAGGTAGACTCGGCAGAATGGTATTAGGACCAATCCAACGGAATGAGCCCAAAGAGGGGGGAGACTCTAAAATACGCTTTGGTACACATAGCAGCGGGACTTGAAGCATATAAACTCGATACTGCAGTCCAGGGGCAACAATTGGGAGGGTGGGGCAATTCCACCTCCACCCTAGATACTGAAAAATACATATTTTAGTATTTTTATTTAAAAAATATCTCCCAAGATGTGGAAAATGTCTTTTTTTTGTGTCCTTATTAGAAAGAAATGAAAAAAAAAATCATTGCCCTTCCCTCGTGCCATGTCCTTATTTCCACACCTGTTCCCATCCCAGTTGCAAGACTTCTGGCGAATAACACACATGAAGCAAGATTTATGACTCTTTCTGGATATCCTTGGGGTCTCTAGCGGCTGCAGTAAGAAATTTGTAGTTGAAATACCTCGAAGACACGTTTTTTTTTTTGTCTTGAAAACTGATCTAGTAATCAGAAAAGCTTATCATACCTGACTTTCCGAAGAACTCAATGACGGTTTTTCCGTAACACTACTACCGTCATCATTATCATCATACGCTTTTGCACTTTCATCATCTGAATATGCAATCGAAGCAGGGGCAGGTCTTGGAGGAGGTTTCACAAGTGCTCCAGAGCTACTTGCTAGCGAGCGACGACCTAGGGTGCCAGTTTTAACGCGCGCCGACTGACGGAGCTCGATGGCAAAACCCAAATCTTCGGTGTTGATTGATTCTTCTAGTGTCCGTGTTGCTTCATCTGAGAAAAGAAGCAGATATAAGAGGAAACTTCAGCACTTCAATTAAAAAAAGAAAATGAAAGTCCATAAAAAAATGCATGCCAACAACATTATGGACAATTGTTTTTAGAGGGGCTGAGTTACGAACTTTGTTGGATGGGACTTTATGCTTAATGCTTAATAGAGGAGAAGAGGGGCTTGAACAAGAATCATCTGAGTGATAGATCATATGAAAGCAAAAGGAATGTAAAGGAAGCGGAAAATGCATTAGAATTGCCAAGGATCTGGAAGATGCAGATAGACGGCATAATAGTAAAAAATTCCACTTGCATGTTAATAAATTAAGAGGGAGTAGTCAATCTGGGCTAGTCCTAGTTAAAGATAGGAACGGGCCACAATTACTGATAAGGCCAAAGAGTTAAAAAGAGATGTGCAGAATATTTTGATTTTGTGCAGGAATATATACAGAAGAAAATGAAAAAGTTTGTGATACCATGGACATGAAGGAAGATTTGTTTTGTGAGGAATAATTAAAGACAGTATTAAAACGATTAAAAAATAATAAGGCTCCAGGTGATGATACTGTGGTAAATAAGTTTCTTAAATATAGCGGCCCTGAGGTTAGAAATAAGTTACTGAAGACTATGAATATGATTTTTTAATAAGGGAAGTACCTAGCGACTTTAGGAAAACCTTAAAATAACCAATGTATTATAAAGGTGATAAGGGTGAGTGTGGTAATTATCGAGGTATTAGTCTGGTCTCTGAAGGTGGAAAATTACTTAGTAATATGGTACTTTTTAGACTGAGATATGTTGTAGACAAATTTATAAGAGAGGAACAGTGTGATTTAGAAAAGCTAAAGGATGTGTCAACCAGATTCTTACTCATAGGTTGATAACTGAGAAGTGCCTGAGTTGTCAAACGCCATTGGTCCTCAGTTTTATAGATTATGAGCAAGCGTTCGATTCGGTTGATAGAATATAGCGAAGATATTATATTTATATGGTATACCAGAAAAATACGTTAAAGTGATTAGTGCTATGTACGAGAATAACACTGCTGTTGTCAAGATAAAAAACGAGGTTAGCAGCTGGTTTCGTATTAAATCAGGAGTTAAGCAGGGTTGTATTCTATCCCCCTTCATATGGATAATTTCGACGGATTTTGTCCTTATAGGAAAGGCAATGGAAGACCACGGAATCATATGAGGAGGTAAAAATCTCCTGGACTAAGATTATACTGATGATTAAAGCATCCTAAATGAAAGTGTGAGCAGAACTTTTGGAGGTTTGGCGAGTTTGGGGTTCTAGAATAAGTTTGAAAATTTGTGTTAAGAAGACTAAGTCACTAAGGCTAGGAATAAGTGAAGCTGAAGTTGGGTAGCAAAAAGATTGATCAGGTGGGCAGTTTCACTTACCTTGGTAGTATTATTAGTAAAGATTGTGGGAGCAGTGAAGATGTTTTAAGTAGAATAGCTAAGGCTCAGGGTGTTTTTTCACAGTAAAAAAAGTTTGGAAGAACAGGAAAATAAGTCTGCAAACCAAGATAAGAATATTAGAAGCTACACTGCTGATAGTTTGAAGCATGGGCGCTCTGAAAAGTGGATGAAGATTTACCAGATGTTTTCCAGAGAAATTGCCTACGGATCTTTCTGGGTACCCGACAGACTGACCGTAATCCAAACACTAGACTTAAGAAAAGTGTGGTTCAATCCCGCTTTCTAGGCCTATTATGAGAGAAAGGTTGAAATGACTAGGCCACGTTTTGCGGACGAAGGATGACAGATTGTTTTGGCAATTACCAGTTTTTTGCTCTTTAAGCATGTGACTACTTCATTGCAATACTGATGATTATGAAAATGATGTCACCCACATAAATAGTTTTTTTTTTCAAAATTATGCCTCTTAATGAATTTTCTCAAACTTCTGACCCATCAGATTGTTTTTTATTTATGCGAGAATATCCCAAGATACCAAATTTCCAAAAAAAATGTGGAGCCGTTTTCGAGAAAAAATACATAAATACATGCATAAATACATATATACTATTATTGCTCGTTTATAAAGATAGTATATATATATATATATATATATATATATATATATATATATATATATATATATATATATATATATATATATATATATATATATATATATGTATATATATATATATATATATCTATATCTATATATATATATATATATATATATATATATATATATATATATATATATATATATATATATATATATATATATATATATATATATATGTGATTATGTAGGTTTCCACTGGACCAATTAAAAAAAATCAGATTCACCGCACTCGGTACTTAAAGCCAGTTATTTTCAACCATAAATTTTCAGAAAATGGAAAATTTGCTTGTCTATTTAGAAGGTTTAAACCAAACGTAAAAAAGGCATTTAATTAAAAAAAAAAAAAAAACGATAGTAACAATTCGGAAAATAACTGGAAAATCATCTAAAAAAAGAGAAATGGAATAAACGTAGTTTTCAAAAAAAGGAAGGAGAAGGTCATTTTTTTTTTCCAATAAAACAGCAAGAAAGCCATCTGGCAGTGAAAATTCCAAACTTAGGTGTTTTTTCAGAGTCTACGTAGAAGAGGGGTAAAAACATTTTTTTGGGAGAGGGGATGCTTCTTCCCTCTCGAATTAGTTTCACTGAAAAATAGTCTCAAAAAGATGTATTTAATGAACCTCGTGGTCATCACCCAAATAAGGAAGAAAGCTGTACTCACCACATTTGCGCTTATATTGATAGCTTTTGCTTTTAACACATAGAATTGCCACTAACATTGTTACAATAACCACACAGGCTGATGCCAGTGTGACGAAGAACCAGGTTTGGTGGTAGAAAGGTCGCTGCTGAAGATAGCCATACTCAAGGTAAATCTTAGACGGGGTGACAACCTTCAAGAAAATATACAAACTGTCAGCAAGTGCTATAAACTACAATTGCCACATATTCATCAAATTATTAAACAATCAAAAGACAGCGCAGTGGCGAACACTCTGTTTTCATCCCACGTATATTATAGCTGTTGCTATGGCCACCTCCAAAAAACCCTTCAGATTAAAATAAAAAAAAGGATATGGCATTAGACTTTACAATCCCTACCGGCGGTGCTGATCTCCGTTTCTTGGCCCTTCAGCCAGGAAATGCAATGGGGGTTTGGAGGCCAACCATCCTGTGCTTTCGCACACCCTTCCTGTTTACCTTCCCGAGATTTCTCCAGGTACCCATTTAGAGCTGGGTCGACTCTGGCTAAGCTTACAGAGTCACACCAACGACCCCCGTCCCAAGCTGAACAATTGGGTACACTGGGATTCGAACCCGCCTCCTCTCAAACAAAGGATCCTGAATCCAGCGCACCAATCCACACGGCCAGGACGGCTAAGACTAAAGTCGTTATGGAAAATATTTCACCCACTCTGTCTAAAGCTTTTACTATAGCCGCCTCTTAAGAATCCTCAAAGATTTCAATTTTTTCTCACTTTATCTGACCCCACATTGTTTCCTATCCCCTTTCAAATCCAACACTTATTAAAGCTTCAACTATATTCACTTCCTAAAAATCTTCAAAATTTTTAGATAATTTTCAGTAATATAAACCGAATGGTAGTCCCAAAAAACTCCAACGCATCTTTAGGTCCAGTTGAAAATGCTCTAAACAGATGAAACTCTCTCACTGCAGAATTTGATTAAGTACCATAAGAGCTGTTTCAGAAACTTTAAGGGAAGACCTTTGGCTGAAAAACTAGATTGGCTGACAATAACAGCCGTATGAAGTGATCTAAGGTCTACAGCTAACCCACCCAACCTGTTTCACACTCCAACACCAACCCTACATACTTAAAACCTTCTGGTATGGTCGCCTCCTAAAAATCCTCAAAGATTTAAAACTAATTTTTAGTACTGTGACACCTATGCTTCTCAACCCTGACTTTATTGAAACTTCTGCTATGACCACCTACAAAAAATTATACAAGAGTCGGAATCAGTTTTAGAAATATCATTTTAAACCCTATGGGTATAACCTTCAAAGGTACAAAATCGGGCTGTAGGGGTAGGTAGTCCCTTCAATCAGATATCATTTAAATCCCAAACTAGGGGATTTAATGTGGCTTCAAGTGGCTTTGCGATAAGGATGCTTGATACCGATACTACATATAAATACTCATTTTTCCTCGGGCCTCTAAGAACCCTATTGGTACCACTACCAAGGATCTAAAATACAACTTTATGGGTAGCCTTTAGCAAGCTTCAAGTAGATTTGGCGTGGCCTTAAGTGGTCTCAAGACATGGATGCTCGATATCGAGACCAGACATAATCGTTACTATTATTTCGATTTCTACGGAATCAAATAGGCGAGAAAACCGAGAGCAGTGTCAGCCAGTGGACAAGTATAAAAAGAAAAAAAAACGGATATTTCGACGAGGACCTCCGCCAAGTCGTCTTCAGTCCTTGGAAAAAATAAAAACAAAAACAAAATCTAACCTTATGAAGTAAACTTCACGAGAAGAGAAAAGACGATAGAAGAGAAGAAGAGAGAAGAAAAGAGATAAATGAATGTCAAACAAGGAAAAATACACGCGAGCACCTAACAGAAATACAAATAGAACACAAAAGATATTGGCAAGTACGTAATCTTTACATAAAAAGCTTGACTTAAGCGAAAAAAGATTTCACATATTATGAGAGCGATAATGCAAGACGCAGATAAGAAAGTTAAACCATCTTTGATCGAAACTAACATTATTTAAATACAATTCAGAAAGAATGCAACGATACATTCTCTACACTTTGGGAGAATTACTGATACTCCCTCGGTATTTGGGTAACGTCAAATACCTGTATTTCTTAGCTATGTACCTGATCCATAGGGAAAAGCCCAAAAAATCTTGTAGCATTTCAATCTGGTTGATATGAAATCTGAATTGACGAAATAAATGCAATCTGAGGCGCAAATATACCGTGCAATCTGAGGCGCAAATATACCAAAGACACAGAATGCAGAAAGAGGGGATGGGGAGTAGAAAGAGCGATTAAAACAAAGAAATAAATCTAGAGAAAAATTTGGTTTTCGATCTTTTATTGAGGGCGAGTAAAGTCTACATACCTCTTCTAATGAATAAACTGGCAGTGATATTCCAAATCTATTATACGAAATGACGCGAAATAGGTACGTCGTTGAGGGTAAAAGATTTTGGTAAGACAGAAAAAAATCCGACTGAGGCCCATTTTCTAGCTTCACTACAGTCAACCACTTCTCTTCTTCTGCAAAGATAATGAAACTATAAACCAAAGAATACACAGAGCACATAAATGTTGGGGGTACAGTAAACATACAGATGAGTGAAGAGTATATATATAAATTAATTATTTTATTATTGAAGAGTATTAATTAATTATTTTATTTTTATTTCATTATATTATTGTTATCATAAATATTATCATTATTATTAACAACTAAAATGAAACGAAAATATTGAAAACCGTTATAGATTTTAAAAAGATATTGAAGTTTCTGAAAGCCGATAGCAACAAAAAAAAAAGGGGAAAATGACTATCTTTCATTTTTATTTTCCTCTTTTTTTGTTGGGAAAGCCTAAAGGTTTGGAGCTGAAACATTGAGAATTGTCATTTTTTTTTGTACGAAGTTACCTGCCCTATTGAAAGTTTTGCCTGATTCTAATGTTTTAATTTCATTTTGATTATAAAATAATCAGGACTAGATTTATATAAATAGAAAAAAGATTTGTTCCCCAAAAATGCATCAAGTCTTTTGGGAAAAAGTGAATCTTTAATTCATTCTAATGTAAAGGAAGAGTAAAAATAAGTATTACAAGATAAACAATGATAATAAATGATAAGGTAAATGAAGGAAATAATAAAATAAATAACGATAGTAAAGTAAATATTCTCACTTAAACTGCAATAATTAACTACATGATTTTCCTGAGTAACGGTATATTCTATTGGTTATCTTGTTTTTCAACATCTTTCAAACACGTCTTTCAAACAATTGACGGTAAAGAAGTATAAGTAAAGGCTGAATTGTGTCTCTAGGCAACCGAAACTATAAAAAACGAAATTTTGATAAAAATAAATACAAGAAAAATTTACTTTTTCTGATTGTATGGTGATTTGAAATATATAACACTAACTGTTTCAAAATCAACCATTAGAAGTTACGATACTACAACAATTTTCTCTTTTTTGTCTCAACGAAGAACTCGATTTCCTTCAATTATAACTGCTTATGCTCTTTGCTATCCCCCTTAGCTGAAAAACTATATAGCTGGCCAATTAAAGCTATATAGCTAATTAATATTATCAGTTTGTTAGATAACTTTAGAAGTTATTGCCACTAAATAAATGCCTCTTTTTATGATCAATTAAGAAATATACTTGGAAAAGACCAAAAATAGTTATAAACGAGCAGATAATTAATTCAATAATTTCTATTGTTCTTTGCTCACACAAATTAGCTTTAACAAAGGTCAATATTTTGTTCTGCTGTCATTTTCCAGAGCATAAACAGAAAAAAATCCTATTTCTATGCAACGGAATTACCGCCACCATTGCACGCACCGCGCAGACATACACGTTACATAGCGATCCTCGGGTGAACACTTTTAACTAGCATTTCGTCGCTGCTTTGCCTTACTCCTGGTTCCCACTGCTGCGTCAATCCCGACACGATTTTTTTCTGGCGGAACAGACGTACGACAGAATCGGATGGAGGTTCACAAAGAAACGCAGACTTTTGCGTAGTTGCGACAAACAGCCAAAATTGGCTTTTCAATCAGCTCTATGACTTTGGTTATGATTTACTTTTTTTTTTATCAGAACAACGCATGCGATTTGGCAAATGAGTGAAAATTATTCAACGTATCCGACTTTGCAGCAAAACGGATGGTTTTGCGTCGTTTGTCGCACGATTTGTGTCATTTGTCGCATGTCGCAGGATTTTGCGCGAAATCGCAGCAGTGGGAGCCAGGGGTTAAGGTCGTACCAGATATCTTAACTCGTCCAAGATAATTACCAAAAACCCTTTGCTAAGGTCATGTTGACACAAAAATCAGCAGGATAATGCAGATGAGAAGGGTTAAAGCAGTTCAGGAGGATCGAACATAAGCTGCTCTTCTGATCCTCCCTTTGATAGCAGCTTAACAAACTGTTTTATGAAGTATTTCAAAAGTGTAAAAATGTCGGATACGTATTTACCAGGGTTGACTGGATTATACGTTTATACCTAGTATATTATGTTTCTTCTTTAAAAGTTGTTTTTTTTTATGTGTTTCACATTCTTTCTTTTTCTGTTTTTTTTTTATCCCACTTTTGTTGATTAAAAGCAAGTAAAATAAATGTTTCTGTCCAATTCTCAGATAATGAAAACAATTTATTTGGACATTCCAGTAGGTAAAAAAAAATAATTCGAGAAAAATGGCTTTTGTTTTCATAAAATGGACGTTTAAAATCTAACACAAAAAAAAGTAAATGACTAATAAGAAATTTCCAAAAACTAGTAAAAATGTATCAATTTTATGCATTAATTATGTATTTATAAAATAATTTACTATGCATTAACTATTTTAATAAATCTGAATTTATTCTTATAATTTTAATCTTAAATAGAAATTTATTAATTATTTATTAAGTATAAGCATTAATTAAAAAGTATTCAATTTTAAACACGAACGTGGGTTATTCCTCTTTTTGCCACCTTTTTGATCGATTTTTCTTTTTTTATTCCATTCCACGAATCTTGAAAAACTGAATTTGGGAAAAACCTTAACCAATTTTTTTTAGTAAGATTTATTTAAGTTGTTCTATATATACAGCTTTTCAAACCGTGTGCAACCCCGCCCCCCCCCCCAAATATAGAGGATATAGTTCAAATATATCCCTAAAAGATGAATATCGCTCTCTTTTATCTTTTTAAATCTGGTAAACACTTCCCGTTTTCCATCACACTTATTACGAATAATCTACTTTTTTTCCTATTTAATTGAATTCCTAAAGAGTTTTATATTTGTTATGCCTTGTTCATATTAAGGACACAAAAGAAAATTAGCCATTTTTTTTAGGCAGGCGACAATAGCAATATCAAATATGTTTTTGTTTTATTGAAAAATGTTATTTTTTATTTGCATACGCATTATTTATTTAGTTTTATGTTTTGGTCAAAATATGTTTTTGCTTTATCTGAAGACTTTTGGATTTGTCATGTCTTATTTATATATGACAAGAAGGGAAATTACGCCGATTATTTTTCTTTCTTTTTTTTATCGCAAAAAAGTTGATAGTTATTTTAAATATTTGAGGCTGGACGAATTCGCGATTTTTTAACACACAAATATACTCACTAAAACACGGGGTAAAAAATAATAACAGTTTAGGCTAAATGACACATTAAATGTCACATGACATGCCATTATAACATATCATTACGTAACTTAAACATGCCATGCAGATTAATTTTTCTTGCCTTAATTTTATAATATTAATACTTGTGCCCATATTTTTGCTTTCTTTCGGAATTATTTTTTTTTCGAGCCAAATTGAAACCTCTGTAGATGATTAAAGGGAAGAGATATTTTCCATATAATAATATTAAACAATAACGAGTTTTTTTAGACACTTCACAAAATTAAAAAAAAATAGCGGAGCAAAAAAAGACAATAAAAAAATAATACAAACAAGCAAAACTACCAAACTGGCTGCATGTAGAATATTATAAAAAAAATATTATATGTTTGGTTTTCTTTAGTTTTTTATATTCAATTCCAATTAAAACTTGATTTCTTCAATGCATTTATTTAATTTTTCCATTTATTTAAGTAAATTTAATTCAACCACAATCAAAAAAATAGCAAAAAAAAAAAAAAAAAAAAAAAAAAAAAAAAAAAAAAAAAAGTGTCATACAAGAACACAACACTACCTTATATGGGAACCTATTTCCCTATCTCAACCCTTCATCATCTATGAAACCAAAATTGTAAACCCATATTTAAGCAACAAACTAACCTTCTATCATAACTAACAATTTCCCCTAGCCCCACAAAAAGTCACCAATCCAACAATAAATCAAGAAAAATAAACACCTAAAGAAAAACAGTAATAACTAATAAAGTCAAGCAACGTACCCAGAGACAGATGAACTTAACATTAAATAAAAATTAACAAAGATTAAATCCCCAAGTCAAAAATTTTCTCCTTGGTCGAGATGCAGGGTAGGTCATGGTGTTTATTCTTATCTCTTGTCGTTTCCTTAGATGGTTCAATTAATCAATTAAATTATCAATTAATCACTGTGCACATGCCCTTTGACATTCTCGCACTGGTTATGTTTATCTTATTCCTTTGTTATTGTTGGTGGTTGTATAAATATAGGAATCAATCAATCAATCACATAATTTTCCACAAAATAATTTTTAACCTGTTTTTGAAAAAACCTGGTCATCGGACATTGATCCACTCTGGAAGACTTTTTTTTACGCCTGAACCCTTACAAAATTTAACTCTCCTTGAGTTCCATACCCCAATAGACTTAGGAGTCATTATTTTTGTGGGGATGGACCTAAAAAGAGTCGAGACTCCTCCTCAAATCGTGGCTGTTACGCCAAAAGGTTGTAACTGATATTTCGACACATTTGAGGTAATTGCCACTGTTTGCTAAGCTGTTCTCAAATAGAGAGCAAGTAGGGTCATGTAGATGAGGAGAATCGAAGCGTGATTGAACATACGTTGCCCTACTAATACTCCCTTTCGATATGACACAGCAAACAGTTTTGGCAATTATTTCAAAAGTTTAAAAATGTCAGATACAGTCTTAAGGCAGTGACAAAATATGAATGAGTTTATTTAATCAGCACATATATACGATTTAATATTACTACCTCAATGGAGGGATGGGCTCGTCACTATTGGGTGTAACAAACATAAAAATTAGTTCTTCAATGCGAAAAAAAGTAAATAAATAAAAGAGCACACACAATTTCATAACAAGAGAGAAAAAAACCAGGCAAAGGGAGTATGAAAAAAAGAAGGAAAAAAATATACCAACTTTTTCAGGAGAGCCTAAAAACATGAGTTTCACGTATTTCGCTAACACTTTTTGTAAGCCTTCGCACTTCCGAAAATTTACTAAATACAGATTTTTATACCGTTCAATCAGAAGAAAATGAACAATAAATTTGGGCACTCGAAACACCTTTTGGGAAAAAAAAAGACGAACTACACAGATGTCCTACATTTTTTGAACGTTTAAAATGTTTATAAGGCATGAACATGAGGCTAAGAGTCAATTGTAATCCATGCTAAGACATTGGATTCAAAACGAATGGTTTACATGGAAGATAAACTTAAACATGCCATGCGTATTACTTACTATAGCCAGATGTCAGTTTTGCTAAAAGATTAAAAATTTCAATCAATATTCTTACAAATAGGACAAACTGATTTTTTTTTCTAACAAATACCTGTTTATCCTGAAAATACAGTTTAAGGTATAGTCAAACCTGCCTTAAAAAGAAAAAGAAAACTCATTTGAAATTGCATGACATTAGCAGAAAACAAAAATTTGACGTGATTTCAATATGGACACTTAAACTAAGGACATGCCAAAAGGGAGGTGGAATCCTCACCCCCCCCCCCAAAAAAAAAAAACAACAACAAACAAACTGTGTATATCCCTGCTTCCACTAAAGATATCTTGACTAGATCCTTAATTAATTTACCTATTATTTATATACTCGACTGCGATGGATTTAACGGCCCATTCAACTAATTCTCAATTAAGCCTTAATTTGTACGTAAAAGAATAAATCACTGATATTGAAACTGAGAAATATTAAAATTTAAATGGCAACCCCTAGAGGTACTTCTATGAAAACGCCTATACTTCAACGTTCTCACTCAATGAGTTTTTTTTATGATGGGGGGAGGAGGGAAGTAAGGATGTCTAATAATGAGTGAGAAAGTAAGGTCTTCTAAAGGGTGATGTTTACCCATACAAGTTTACAAACTTCGGGTTTTTGTAATTTTTTATTTAATAAAACCCCTTTTCTATGAAAAAATGAATCATCGGTGCTACTAATTGCGAAATCATGAAGAAAAATAAGTAGCTTTGTTATGAAATCTACAGTGAGATCCTTATCCTTAACGGACCCTGTTTGTTTATTGATCTATACCATATTCGTGTTTTGATATTACTCTTTTTTTAAGGACTGGGGACATGATACTTAACACAGGCTGGTTTCTTGGCCTGAAGATCCACATTTCTATGAATTTTGAAGCTATATGATGAAAAAAAAAATACACGAGAAGCAGTAAAAAGGCGCAGCAAAATTGTGAAAAAAAAGAAATTAAAAGATCTAAAAGATTTTAAAATTTAACAGATTAAAACATTAACAGATTAAAAGATCAATATATCAAGAGATTTAATAGCGGATTTTGTATAACAAATTTGTATTGGCCTCAGGAAGCTTGAGAAATATTTTTTTTAACAGTTTTAAAAAATTTAACGATTTAACGGATTAAAACATTGCCAGATTAAAAGATTATCAGATTAAAAGATCAACATATCAAAGATTTAACAGCGAATTTTGTATAACAAATGTTTATTTGCCTCGGGAAGGTTGAAAAAAAGAAGAAAATTAACAGATTTAAAAGATTTAAAAGATTAAAAGATTAACAGATTAAAATATTAACATATCAAAGATTTAAAACCGAATTTTGTATAACAAATGTTTACTGACCTCGGGAAGCTTGAAAAAAAAGAAAAAATTAACAAATTTAATAGATTTAAAGATTTAACGGATTAAAACATTAAGAGATTAAAAGATTAACCGATCAAAGATTTAACAGCGAATTTTGTATAACAAATATTTATTGCCCTCGGGAAGCTTGAAAAAAAAGAAATTAACAGATTTAAAAGTTTTAACAGATTAAAACATTAACAAACTGTCATGTGTTAACACCTAAGAATTTTTATCTGTTTGTGCTTTTTGCAAGAAAAAGAAGCAATTTTTGTACTTAAAGGTTTGAGACTTACAAGCGGGATTGGCAGGCCACGGAACACTAAAAATCTGAATTCCACAAGTCCAAAAATATGAGACTGTTACGGAAATTTCGTACCTTAAGGACGTAATACGATTTGCTATTCTGATCCGCGCGCCAATCCGTGCATCCTCCCACCACCCCTAAATT